>NC_056735.1:534242969-534297969 GCF_019279795.1 Protopterus annectens
GTGTAATATATCCCTTATGTGTTAGCATGGAGTAAGATGTGTATACTTGTAATATATACCTTATGTGTTAGCATGGAGTACGATGTGTATATGTGTAATATATCCCTTATGTGTTAGCATGGAGTAAGATGCTAGACAGTCCTACTTGCTTAGCAAAGTATGGCTTGTATTTATTTTTTAAGACCATGTGCAATCATATCTTGGACTCCTCTCTATCCAGATCTCAGGTGATCACATCTCTGTGACATGTTTGTGTGTTTCCTTAACATACTTTAGTCTTTTTTCTAGTCTCTACTGATTGTATTTGCTTTACATACTAGCAATGGTCTTTCCTTCCCCCATAATGCCTCTTTTAGGTAGATTCTTGTTAATGAACCCTCCAGTATAGCCAACATATCAAAACTTATTCAGGGGCAAATTAAGGTAGCTTGCTCTATGGCAGAAGTCTCAACAGCTTCTCTGACACTGAGGCTTTTCTTCATTAGCAAAGCATCCAAGTATGTGTAATAACTGAAGTCTGGTTTAAATGACTTGAAAGCACTCTCCATATCTGCATTTTTTGTCTGCCATGCATTCAGACTTACTGACAGCTGTGGTGGTATATCCATATTTGTTAGGACCATACCACATTTAGTCAGATTTTCAGAGATCCACAAACTGAACTTAATGAACTCCAAATCATACTAAACAGGACCAACTATTTGGTTTATTGGCTGTTTCAGAACACCTTCCATGTCCATTGAAGGTCAAGTAAGGTTCCTAAACATAACTGAGGAACTCTGCATAAATAAGAGCGCCATCATTCTGAGAGATTGTAACTACCCTATAATAAACTGGAGTATCTATACCTCTGACTTAAGATACAGACAAAAGATTTTAGGTCTAATAAATAAGAATTTCATGGATCAGATGATTACCAGCCTTACTAGAGAATTTAATATTATTGACCTAGTACTTGCAAATATAGCATAGTCATACACAAATCTCCTGATATCTCTGTCCTTCATTTAGTCACATCATAAACTATTAGTCTTCTCCCTAAAAATGTCTAAACCCACTGAAACCAATATATTAGAATTCAAGAATTCCAAATGTACAAATTCCATCAAATTTGATGATTAAGTCTTAAAATTCACTTATAACAGCATCATGCCAAACATTGCCACAGCAGATAGGCTTGCAAAGGAATTCTATACCCACTAAAATAAATGTGTAGAACTGTCAGTCCCATCCAGATCCAAGAATAATGTGAAATCTAAATGCAGGCCATCCTACTTGCCAACAGAAATGCCTCATTAAAGTATATAGCAAATTAAAAGATGCTGAGATAAAGGAGAAAACTAGGAATTTGAATAACATTAAAAAAAATACTATGTCTACTAAAGCAACCCCTGAACTTAGGTTAGCATCTGAAGCTAAGTGCAACTACAAATCCTTCCTAAGCTACATGAGAAAATAAATAAATATTACCCAGCAATGCACAGAACTCATACAAAATGGCAACACCTACTCAGACGCAGTGGGCATTGCCAATATACTAGCAAACAAATTCAGTGTAAATTTTACTCCAGAGATGATTATCTGAAGGTCTCCTCTCCCTGAATCTCTCAAATTCAGTGACAGTACTAAAGAAAATGTATAGAAATTGCTGACCAAGACCAAAAGCACTTCCTCAATGGACTTGATTGTATACAAGATTATTTAATAAACCACATTAAGCAAGCCCTTGTGGAGCCACTTCATAACTATTTAACCTGAGCCTAACAACAAGCCCAGTCCTGATGGTATGGGACACAGTAGCAGTAGTGAGGCCACTCCATAAGAGTGGTCCCAACATGGTCCCAGTAATAATAAGCCTGTCAGCCTGATGGGAGGCCATAGAACATATTATAACCAACCTGATAAGTTTTGATATTAAAACTGTCATCAGTTTAGACTCGCACCAGTTTGATTTTATAAAGGGTAGATCCTGTGTAATGAATCTGGTGAACTTCTTTGAAAGGGTAGAGTAAGCTGTTGACAGTTGTCCTACTATCCATACTGCATACTTTGATCTGGCTGAGACATTTGATACCATTACACATGCAAGCATGTTTAGCAAATGAAATACATCACAAAGAACTCCCTATGTGGTAAGATGGACAGCAAATTAGCTAAAGGAGAGAAGACACATTGTGTAGGTGGCAGACATAGGGTCAGAAAATATGAAGGTAATCAGTGGTATTCCAGAGGGATAAGTGCTGGGACCTCTTTTACTCAGTATTTGCTTTGCTGACTTACAGACCCAACCCAAAAACATCTGTCTAAAAAAAGCACAGACAAGTACAACCCTGGGAGATATTGTTAAATTTCGCTCTGGCACCTATGTTCTCCAGCAAGAACTTACATCTGTAAATACTTGATGTACTAAAGATAGGTTCAAATTCTATGCTAAAAATGCAACATTGTGACATTTGGTTGACACTCCCTCTCCCTTCCCCAACATAGAATATTGATAATACCTCACAGTAGAATGAGAATGTAGTTAGAGACATTGTAACTTTGGTTGATAATTCCTTCTCTTTTGATCACCATGTAGCAATAGTAGTCAGGAAATCCTTCTGCTTTTTCCAAAATGGTGGTCGACTAGGAAACAGCTTAAGCACAGAGCTCCTCATCTCAAATTTCTTTCTTAAGTAATACTTACTTCAAAAAGAGCTGCTTCTCCTTCATTTCTGTGGAACTTGCATTACTTTGGAAGTGGGAAAAACGCATGACAGATCTTCACCCTCTCTGGCTCTCTCACAGTGGTTTTTTCATCTTTCTTTTTATCTTCCCAAAGTGATTCAGGAAGGCCTACTGCTGTCTGCAATAACTCCGGCTCCTCATGGCTAGGCAGATTAAAACAACAAATGACTCTATTACTATGGATACTCAAACAATCAAAGCTAAAGCATCAGCAATTTTCTCTCCTGAAAAGGAGGCTCTTTCAAAAAGGCAGAGAACAAATAAACAAAATACTGAATCCTCCAAAAGTGACACTAGTAACAAGGAAGATCCCGGCTTTCACATGGAAGAACTTAAACAGGCCCTTCAGCCCATTCACACAGCTATACAAAGCTTCTCGGAACAACTCTCAACTATAGGAAAATCTATTAATCAAATAGTGGACAGAGTTGACACACTTGAACAAAAAACACAATCTAATGAGTTCCAAATACAGTCTATATCAGAAGAATTACGTGCCAAAACAGCCTCCTTGTCAGATTTACAGTCAAAACTTACAGATCTTGAAGCTAGGAGCAGATGCAATAATATTTTAATAAGAGGTCTCCCTGAAAGCTATGACAGCCAAGGCCTGCTTACTATAACAAAACAAATATTTGAATCACTTTTACATTCAGAAGATGGCAGTAACACTATTATAATTGAGAGAGCACACCGTGCATTGCATAAAAGACAAGATACTACAGCCCCTCGCCAAGTTTACACAAGATTACTTAACTTTCAAACCACTCAACAGATCCTCTATGCAGCAAAAAAGAATAGAAACTTTATGTGGAACAAGCATAAAATAAACTTCACACAAGATTTACCTGTCTCCATTAAAGAAAACAGACAGAAATTAGCCCGTTCTGCTCTGACCTCATCAAAAGAAACATTAGGTTTCAAATGCGTTATCCAAGCACACTGATTTTCTACCAAAACGATACTAAATACTCTATATCATCCCTAATTGAAGCAAGAGAGACATTTCAAAAAGTTTTCAGCAGGATTCCTGAACAAACATGAACTCACATAACTCCAGCATGATCGTTTCTACAGTTGTACTTTTCTCAACTTGAATTTACTCACCGGAGGCTTCAGCTATTCAGCCACTTGCTTTCCAGCGTTTTAAAAAAGTTTTTAGCAAGTCCAGGACTGTTTAATGTACTTAAAACAGCCTTATCTCCGTTTAGAGATAGATCCACGTGTCAACAAGGAACGTTACTTCGTTGTGAGGTTCCCAGCGGGATATCCTTTGCTGTGACTCTACAATCTGCGCGCCAGTGAACCTATTCCCCCATCGATCGCGCTTGCAGCGCTTTATGTATAAAAAAAGAAATTAAAGACTCTGCATACTGTTTTTTGTTTTATATAGTTCATTTATTTGGCTTTGGTTAGCGATCAGCTCTAGCTGTTAGAGCTACTGAAGTTTTTTAAGCAGGCAGTGTCCCTTGCCCCAGTATTTACAAAATGGTGCAGTTTAAAGACATAAGCACACACTATAACAAACAAACACCAAACTGCTAAACGCTCACATAGTGGAAGTCAGAAACTGACTTTTTGTATGTAGTGCAGCTGATCAATGCATTTTAACCAACTAAATGATTTTTTCAGCATATTAATGCTTAGTTTTTCTTCGTTTTTTTTTCTTTTTCTGTAATAACATATGTTTGGATGCATAATACAAAGGACACTGGGGTGGGAGATTTTTGCATTAATTCCTTTAGTGTTTTAGAGTATTACTGTAATAGTTTTACTGTAACAGTTATAGATATTAGCTTTTATAAACATTAATAAACATTAACACATAAATGGGTATTAAGGCAGGTAATGTTTAAAATACTCATGGGTACATTTAGATTACTTAGTTTGATAGTAGATTGCTACAAGTATTTTATAGTTTCATTCTATTAGATTAGGGATAGTTACAATTAGATTTTAAAATCATTTAAATATTAACTTGAATTGTAAAAATTTAGCAAAAGGTTAATATAGTTGAAGGGTGGGTTACACATATATAACTAGTCTCTTAGGTTATAAATAGTTCTGTTATTATTGGATTATGTTCATTGTAACCTTATCTTCGTTTAACATGCTTTATAAGTATTTATAATATGCAGCTCATTAACTAAACAGTCACAACCTCTCTTAGTTGGGTTTCAACACTAGTAACACATTATACTGTTAGATAATTTTATAAAAATGTTATTTTAATGCTATACCAATCTGACTGTATTACAGTTGTGATTACATTCTCACAAGAAATGCCAATTCTAGTAACAAATATGATATGTACAGTATTCCTAGAGATTCTTAGTTGTATACACAGTGTTTTAACATTCCAGGCTTACAGATTTATATTTATATACCTTAGGTCAAGCTTACTATACACAAAAATTGGTGTACTCTTTACAAGTGGAGGCTCTATGTGCACCGAAGTGAGTTCTGGTCTGATAATCTTTTGGATGAGATTTTCTTTGTATATATGTATAGAATTGTTAATGTTGTTTTTGGTTTGTTTATATGCTTCTTCGCTTAAGGGGTTGGTGGGTAGGCACGGGTTAGTTCAGAAGAAGTATCATGCTGCATCTTCCATTACATTTTACTGTGTTGCTTTTAAAGAGCAGAATTGGTTCTTCATTTTCCGTCTTTTATCTAACAAAACTAGGGTAGACTATTCCCAACACAAAAGTAATGTACCCACACATTATCTTAATTACACTAAATATATTATGTGCCTATACCTATTTTGGTTTTAACGCCCATGAGCTGGTCCATTGATTCTTGGAATATAAATGGCTTACAAAACTTTGCAAAAAGAAAATTACTATTACACCTTGTCTTTAAATCTCATGCTAGCGTTTGTTTTCTACAGGAAACACACCTATCTAATTCTGAGTGGGAAAAAGTAAAAATAGAAAATGGATTAGGTCTATAATAAGCAGGTGACAGCACAAATTCGAAGGTGTGGCCATCATAATTAAGAAACAATTCCAGGAAATTATTAATGAATATAAATCTGACACAAACGGCAGATGGTGTTACTTTACATCTACCCTACCTAACTCCGACAAACCAGTTATGTTTTTAAATCTGTATGGTCCTTGCTCACAACAACAGACTTTTATTTTAGAAATTTATAATATACTGAACTCATTTCCAAATCACTTATTCATTGTAGGTGGGGACTGGAATGCGGTTATAGACCCCAGTCTAGATCGCACAAGCAAATCATCCTCTTACAATCTTCAAGCTTCCATAGCGTTAGAGGAGCTTATATCTGATTTTAATCTTATAGACACGATTACATTTAGTAATATCTCGACTAAGGAAAATCTTTATACCTTTTATTCCAATTGTCACAAATCATGGTCACGTCTTGACTTTTTCTTAATTTCAGACCTTCTATCCAAATTTAAAAATACTTTCAATATTGAGCCTAGATGCTTCTCTGACCATGCCAAAATCTCTCTCATAATTAGGTTCACTCCACCTGATTTTACTTTTGCCAACTGGACACTTAACAATAATCTACTAAATAATAAAGATATAATTAAAAAAATTAACAACATGTTAATAGATCTTGATTTGAATATCACAGAGTCCCAAATCCCCCCGGACATACATTGGGCATGCAAGGCTGAAATGAGGGGCTTTCTCATTAGCCAAGCTTCCTTTCTTAAAAGCTAAACATGAAAAGGAAAATACTTTATCCTTGAAACTTTCTTCTCTGGAAAAAGTCAGAGATTATCCCTGACCCACAAACTATAGAACTGATCAATGCGACGCGCAAAGATTTATATGAACTTTATTCACAGAACTATTCCTTTCAGGAACAGAAATTCATTGCAACATATTCTGAATGGGCACAAATGCCCTCAAGAACCTTAGCAAGAATACTAAAAAATAATAATAGTGCTCCTAGAATTTCCACCCTTCATTACCAAGGGAAATTATACAAATCAGATTCTGAAATAATACACCTGTTCTTTGAACTCTTTTCAGAAATCTATAGCGGACATAAAAGTGATAATCAAAAACCTCGGATGGAGTCTTTTCTTAATTCAATTAAGTTCCCCTCTCTTAATACTAACCAAGTCTCCCTCCTATCTGCCCAGTTCGACATTCAAGAAGTCCAGGCCATCATAAAAAATTTAAAATTAGGCAAAGCCCCGGGCCCTGACGGCTTTACTACTAACTTCTTCAAAGTTTTCTACACAAATACCTCCTCCATACTATTGAAAGTCTTTAACTATATTATTAAAGAAGGTATTACTGATATACATTGGAATAACTCGAAAACTATTTTAATATTAAAAAATAAACAGGATAAAGCAGATCCTCACAACTACAGACCAATCTCGTTAATAAATGTCGACATTAAGATATTCGCTGCCATATTAGCATGTAGATTGAAAAAAGTTCTCCCGTCTTTAATCTCCCCTGATCAAGCTGGTTTTATGAGCAATAGACACACGTGGGATAATACATTAACCCTTGATTCCCTTATACAATTTACCAAAAAAGGAAGAAATCCAATATACGCCTTAACTTTAGATGCCTCCAAAGCTTTCAACAGAGTTAACTGGGAGTTTCTGTTTGCCTCATTGTCCCATTTTGGTGTGCCTAATTCTTTTTCGGATATGATTAGAACACTTTATACAAATTCCCAAACCTACCTTTACATCAACAAACAGAGATCGGAGCCAATTCTGATCACTAATGGAACAAGGCAAGGGTGCCCACTCTCTCCTTTTCTTTTTAATATTTTTATTGAGCCTTTCTTTCTTTATATTACTCAGAATACCTATCACAATATACCTAAAATACTAAACACTCAGATTGCACTATCAGCGTTTGCTGACGATCTTAATTTATATTTTCAGTCACCCAATACAGACTTACCCAAAATTCTTGATGCCATAGAGAAATTCTCTATCGCATCAGATTATCAAATAAATAATAAAAAATCTCATATATTTCCTATAAACCCTAACTCCCATAAATCCTTTTATTTCCCCGAATCCTCCTTCCGAATAACATATAGCCTTAAATATTTAGGTATCCATTTTGAACATAATCAAGCCTCTATTCTTCAAAATAATTTATTAAAAACATGGTCTAACATACAACAAGATCTACAAAGATGGAAACATATGAATTTAGCTTTCCTGTCCAAAGCAGCTATTGTGAAAATGAATATCTTACCTAGGCTTCTATTTCAACTTAATGCTTTGGATGTATTAGTCTATAATAACTTTTCTCCAAAATCAACAAAGAAATAGCTGGTTTCATTTGGTTCCCTAAATCAGTGAGAATTGCTTACCTTAAATTAACCTATCCTAAGGAAAAAGGGGGGCTAAGTCTACCAAACTTCCAATTATACTATAAAATTATTTGCTCAATTAGAGTTTGGTCTATCTCAAATTTCAACATCAAAACACAAATGCATTATCCAGCCTGGGTTAAAATGTGGTATCAACATGTTATATCCAACAAAATTAACCCTCAGGCTATTCCCTTTCTATCTATTACTTCTTTGAACAACTGTAATCTAGCTCAATCTTTGAAACATAAAATCAAGCTTTTCCAAAATCTTATTAAAGATATTAATCTGGTAAATTCTCTATCCCTTCTACAACGTTGCATCAGAACCCAAATCTTAAAATTAACAATCTAATGATTGACCTTACTAAATTCCCTCTCATCAAAGATCTCAATGTATGGGATATTCTCAAACATAGGTCTAAATCTCTACCCGAGTTACGGTTAATCTTGGGTACTAATAAAAATACACAGTTATTCTTAGACAACTAAGAGAAATTATTATGGCACAACATTTTAACGTCTCTCCCAATACTCAGGAATTAAACAAACTAGTTGAAGTTATCTCAGCAATCTCAAGCATTAAAAAAACAATATCATCCTCTTACAAGCTATTGACTAACATGATCTACGATTCAAACTGTCTTTTCTCCAACTACTGGAATACAATCGGACCTTCCATTACAGAGGATCAAAATTATCAGCTATAAAATCTACTCTAGAGCTCTCTCTTTTCAAAAAACTCCTATATACACAAATGATGCTCAACAACAATGCTTATTATACTCCTGTAACTCTTAATAAATTTAATGCCAACACTCCACCCTCGTGCACCTGTTGTTCATGTCCGAAAGCGGACTTGCTTCACATTATGTGGTATTGCAAGCATTCTTACAAACTCTGGTGCTCTCTGAAAGTACGCCTGGAAAAAATGGGTTACTACACCTCCACACTCTCGTGGGAAACAGCTATTCTTCACATTCCTACATCCAAAGTATCAAAAATGCAACTGCACATTCTAATTATCCTTTGTTCACTTGTTAAACTATACATCACTAGCAATTGGTTAGATCGCACCAAACTTAGTTGGGGAAAATTCAAAGAAATGGCTCATAAACATATTTCTGCACATAAATTCATTATAAAAGGTCCAAAAAAAAGAGCCTATTTTAGTAAACTATGGAAGAAACTTTTAGATTTAGTTCTTAGTGAATAATTTCTCAGGGTACATTCAAAACATCATTTACCCTTGTCTTTGTTAACTTATGGAGATCCAATGATAATTATGGTAGTGGAAGTGCAGCACATTACATTACATTACATCATGTTGTAAATATTGTATATAACAGTTTGTTTGGTTTTATTAATGACAATGCTTTTCTTATGTTTTACACTCTTTCTCACTTATATCTATATTTAAACTGTTTGATTATGTATTATATTCTGTAATTATTCAACGCCTCATTTTAATGTTCATTACTACAATGGCTGTATGCATTGTTTCATTTTATTGAAAATAAAATAAAAGATTTATTGAAAAAAAAAAAAAAAAAAAAAAAGGAAATCCTTCTGCTTTGTGCATCTGATTGCCAAAAGAATGTCATCCAGTTCTAAAGAGGTCATTGTCTTCTTATGTCCAGCACTGGATCAGGCAATTATTAAAGACAATGCCCTGTTTGGCATATACCTCATTAGCCATTTTAAATTATTAGAAAAAGCCAGGAGGTTTTTACAAAGAAAATAATGAGATTAAAAACCCTAAGCAATGAGCAAATGCTATAACATTGTTCCATTACTCAGTATAATATAGAACACTTAGTGGAGATTTATGATTTGCCTTCCATGCAGTTATGGACCCTGTGGTCCTGGATCTCTTATGACTTCACAAGTGAGACAATCCCACATGTACAGGATCCAGGTTATAACTCTTCAACAGTATGATAATGAGACATGAGGGAGAGACAGGCTCATTACTCAGTATCCCCCACCCCTCCCCAGCAGAGTATGCAGTGTGTTACATTATCTTACCTCAGGTTTGTCTGACCTGACCATTCTAAAGATGTGAGGAAGAAGTTTGCTAGATGAATATCTTACACACACACACACACACACACACACACACACACACACACACACACACACACACACACACACACACACACACACACACACACACACACAAAACTCTGCTCCTACTCCAGTATCCCATATTCCACTGTTAGTAATATAAGCTTTCAGAAGTTTGACAAAGTGGAAACAAGTGAATGGAAAGCATACATGTCATTAAAATTATTTAGAACCTAAACAGTTGCCAAATATTATTGTTGCTCTTATAAAAAAGACAAGATTTATTGCATTGATCATCAGAATCTGATAAGGCTTAATAAAGATAAGCAATGCCCATTGCTTGTTATTGAAAACTTGGTCTGAACAATGCCAAATACTATTTTTTTTTTTTAATTATTCAGTTTTTTTTTTCATCTCTAGTTGCAAATCAAGATGTTGTTCAATAAAACTAGATGAAAAAAGCTCCACGTTGTATGGATTAAAAGTACTTCAGAAGTTACAGATTCGTTGACTTTCAGTTGATATTTCACAGCTGAAAATACACTCCAAAAGAGTCTCTCATAAGCATGACAGGCAATCTATTACAATGGGACAAACACAAGAGTGGTACAAGATACTAATACAACTACAAGCACATCAAGACAGCATAATTTCACATTGAATGAAAGTAAATGTAAAGAGAGTGATGAGCGTGAAAGCTGTAAGTCATATTCTAATACCAGAGGGACTGAACTGCATACATAAAAATTCAGTGCAATTCCTCAAATGTTGATAAAAAGACAAGAAGACATTACAAAGTTTTCTAGGGATGATGCAATATACCAAAAAATGTCTATGTAAAATGTTTGAGATGAACAGTTCTCCATTATACTGTTAGGGCAAACTGTACTCTATTTTAGGGTTAATTATGAGTTCAGATTATTAGCCGCAGTGGTGTAGCAGTAGCATTGTTGCCTCACAGCAAGAGGTTTTCCTATTCGATTCTCGGCTGGAGTGTGGGGAATGCCTTCTGTGTGGAGTCTGCATGTCCTCCCCGCAGTTGGGTGAGCATTCGAAAGACATGCGTAAATGGGCATGCCTTCATTGAAGGTTGGACGTCAAACTAGCACCTTGGCGTTCGTGAAAATCTACTGCCAATCATTAGTGGACCAGAGTTCCGCTGTGTCGACCCCTAACCGGGAAAAGCTGAAAGACGAACAACAAACATGAATTCAGATTATTGCAACCAGAGTTCAGTTAAAGAGAAAAGTTTTCTTGGTAAAGGATGAAAGACTGGTCAGAGACTGACCTGAGTAGATTAATGTGGAGTCATCAGCATATTGGACTAACTTGAAGGACCAGAAGCAGTGGACCAGAAGCAGTATGAAGTTTGTTGATGAAAATGTTAAACAGTAAATGTCTAAGTACTGATCAGTAGGAGATGGTAACTTTTACAAGAAGGTAGAGAAAGCTATTAGCCATTTGACTGACATGTATGTGTATAAACTGAGATGCAGCTTTCAAACCACGTGAGAGTTTGAGAGGAGAAGTTAGGTTTAGCCAAGGTGTTCAGTAGTCAGTAGCATGCAGTATTGAATGCCTTTGACAGGTCAAGAGAAGTAAAAGAATCTAGTATGCTATTGCCACAGTAGTGATTTATGATATCAAAAACTGATAGCAAGGCCATTATAGTGTTGTGATGAGGACAGAAACCATTTGAGAGGGAGAGGGAGTCTATGCCTAATCACAAACTTTATTAGGTGAGTGTGGATCAGTACTACTATAAAGAGGAGGGGGAGGATGGCTATGGGTCTGTAGCTGCCTAGATCTGTACTATTGCCAACATTAAGCAGAGGTGTTATGTAGGTTTCTTTTCAGATCGTTGGAATGTATGTTTTTGTAATAAAGCTATTGATCTGAATGGTTATAGGATATACAAGCAAGTCTGCTGCATTTCCATGATGCTCCATAGGTAGAATGTCAGCTGCAAGGTTGGTAGGTTCTAAATTACTGAGCATTTTTGCAGTGGGTGTTGTACTGGATTTATGGAAAATGTTTGCGTTACAGTAATTTGAAACTGTTCTGCTATGTTGCAATTCGGATTCTTGATTAGAGAAATGGCTGATGAGGTGGGTATTAAATGTTTAAGCTATGAGGAAGACAGATGTATTGGACATGCAGTCGAGAGGGTTTCCTAGGTTTAGGCTGGTTGTTGATTGTAAACTAAAACTTTGGATTATTTATGATAGTACTACTTTTTTTTGTCTTGGGTTACAAGAGATTCACCTTGTTTAAGTAAATATCTATATGATTTGAAATTAGTAGATATATTGTCTTTATGCCATTATTTCCATGTTTTGTCTCTTTTTAATGAGTACTGTGGTATCACATAAAAAATAATGGGCCAGGTTAAATGTAGCATGTTTCCTTCCAATGGGGCAGAGAAGATAAATATCTGACAGAATGTTTCAGTAGTTTTATCTAAGTGGAGGTATTTGAGTGGGTGCCAGTAATGAGTGTCACAAAATGTAGCAGGACTGAAGTTACTGAGTTTCCTCACAAAACTGAATGAGTGGGAACCGAGCTGCTGGGTCAGGGTAAGAATGGTATAGGTGGAAAGGTAATCACTAATATCATCAGGGACAGTTCCAGCTGGAGGGTTTTTTGATGGTATGTGGTGAGTATTCAGTCTAGTATGAAAGAATTGAGTGTTGCTTTACTAAACCTTGTTGGAGAATTAATGAGTTAAGAAAAATTGCATTAATTAAGGGTATGAGTAACATGAATTAAATGCCGAGTTAGCCAAGCTAATGTTAATATCAGTAAGAATCAGGATTAACTGATGTTTGAGGACAGGTATGATGTCTTTTGGGGGAATATATAGTGCTACTATCCAGATACATTTGTTTTGGTTAAATTGCAGTGATTATGAAAGAAGTGCATCACAAGGGAAGCTGGGAATAAGATGCAAGGCATATAGTTGTAGAAAGCTTTTATACCTCTTCCGCTTTTCATTGGACATACCTTCAAAGAATATTGTAGCCTGGTGGTAGCATTTCCTCTTTTACATATACAAGGTTTGAACCTGGTCTCAGTAAAGACTAAGATATTTGGAGTGTGTAGTTTCATTGCAAACACTTTGAATATTTAGTGTATGGTTTGGGGGTTTAGTTTAGTGTATGTTAGTAGCTGGAATCTGTTGAATGTTTTGAAAGTATGATTACTTGTGTAGATATGAACAGGACTGCTAAAGGTAGGGGATCTAAGGTTAGGGCATACATCACCACACTGTTTCAATTAATTATAAGTTGAATAAGTGGATTTAAATGGGAGCATCAGTTTTCTGCAGAGCTGACATATTATTGAATTTTGTAATTTGGTACAGTGGTGGAGAGATTTAAATTTAAAGAGGTATACAGACTGTTCTGTAAAAGGTTTTGGGGTAATAACTGGTGCATGATGGGTTGGTAGCTGTGACTTATAAGGGTGGCAATTTGGACTTATGATGAGTGGGCTGACTGTATGAGGTATAATGGGTGAGAAATATTAGAAATATGGAACAGATATTTCCGAGTATCTTAATTGCAAACAATTGGCTTAGGAGACATGACAGAGAAGAACTGAGCTGTTTAAGGTACAAGGCTGTAGAGACATTCGACAGAGAAAAATATGAAATTGAAGAAGCATAGGCAGATAGTGGGATATGTAGCCTGCTAGCTACACTAATCATGTCAGAAATATGGTTACTGTTTTTCTTAGATGGTTGTGCAGAATGTACTATAGTGTCTTTAGTATTGACTATGGAAATTGACTGTGTGTGATAGGAAGTACTGGGTACTAATATTATGTGTGTGTGTGTGTGTGTGTGTGTGTGTGTGTGTGTGTGTGTGATAGATATAAAAAGTATCATAAATATGTACAAGTAAGAATATGCAAAAATATAAAAATGAAGAATCGAAATGATCCAAGATTCTCCCGTACAGCACCTGTTTATAACAACTTGTAATCTCTTGCACTTCAGTGACCCGACAGCAAGCCATTTTTGCAAGTTCATGAACTGCTTCTTTTTTTGCATCAGTTATTTAATCCTCTGAAAAGAAGCACTGCCAAAGACCCGATAGATTTTTAAACTAAGTATGGATCAGCTAAGAAATTATTTATTAACTTACATCAAAATGCTGCAGCACATGCAAGAAGAAACCTAAGGATTTAACAGGGGTTAATAATTAGTGAAGATGGAAAATGAGAAAATTGATGAGTTAAATAAAAAATCCCCCCCCTAATTTTTATTTATGAAGTTTAAATCTGGATCTGTATTGTCTGGGATTCAAAAAGATGTCACCACCAGCAAAGTTTGTACAATGCCACTGAGCCCAGTAGAGTACCAATGTTAAACTATGATTCAGAGACATTGTAAAGCCTCAGAGTAATATTTTTAGTATTTCAATGCCATATTTTGTAAATTAAACATTAGAGCAGATAAAGAAACCATGGTAGTGCATCCCCTCCCACCACATGCAATGCAGTTGTACAGGCATCTTCAGTCATCAATATATATACAGACACACACACACACATACACACTCACACACACACACACACGCACACACACACACACACACACACACACACACACACACACACACTGGCATGCATACTGCCCTACACTCACTAAGACAGCCATCTTTACAGCACTTACATGCTGCATTGCTAAGATTTCTACTCCTGCCTTTGACCTGAATGGGTGTACTGTTAAAAGATGATATACACTGTTTTCCTTTCACTTCCCAAGTAGCACAGTAGAGTTATTCTTTGAATTGCTCTACTGAGACAGTTTGGTCCAGGCAAAGAGTTCTAGAGATGTACACATGGCTAATTTGAATTAGCTATTCCTTCAGATGATTGCATTTGCATGCAACCTTTATCAGCAAGATAAGAGAAAAACTACTGCCTTGTGTCCTACTTCAGTTGCACTACACTGGTCTCTGAACTGGAAGCTCAGAAAACATTGAGCAAATCTGGAAGACAGAGGTTTACACAGAGCGATCTGGGTTTTTGAATACCTGCCTGTATCTTAACATTTACATTTTTTTATGCTTGGAGATGTCTGACGCTAATGAAGGAAAGTAAAGAAGCCAGTGCCTCAGCAGTTCTGTTCTTTTGTGGTGTCTATGAAGCAAGCTTAGAAGGGTAATGGAAGAGTATAATCTAATTACTGCTCAGTGAAGGTATTTCTTGCAGCAATGCAGTCTCTTTCTCAAACAGCCAGAATGGTTATGTTCTCTACAATCCAAGACATGAGTGCTACCTAGATAATTTATTAATTGTAAGTGTGTGTAAGGCTAACCCTACCAACAAATAACTTTAAACTATAAATAAAAGAGGATGGGGTATAAAGATTATTTCAACTGTACCAAGTATCACATTGCAGTGAGGTAATTATACTATCACCCAACTTAGTTAACTGTCTACCCTACCTTTCAAAACTTTCTTCATGAATATTATAGTCGACTGAGGTACATATATATTCTTTTATTATTTCCACTTGTTCTTTCTTGAGTTGTTTAAATGATTTTTAAATGAAAACACACTGGTTATGCCCTTGCTGTTACCCTGACTAATTGTCTGCATTCTTTTTTGCCATCTTTCTCTATCCTCCCTCCCCTTTACCTTTTTTTTTTTTTTAAACACTACTTACCCCTGAGTAGCGGAAACTATTTTAAAGTATTTCCAGAAAATAGGAGATGAAATAACTGTGAACATATTGTAAACAACCTCACATACCTTACTGTAGGAGTATCTTATTCCTTTCAAAGTTTCTGTATTTCTTAATTAGCTTATTTTACTGTAGCTAAGGCTCTCTAATTATTTATA
Organism: Protopterus annectens; assembly: GCF_019279795.1. Classification (NCBI taxonomy): domain Eukaryota; kingdom Metazoa; phylum Chordata; order Ceratodontiformes; family Protopteridae; genus Protopterus; species Protopterus annectens. The sequence continues at coordinate 534,258,960 of NC_056735.1, forward strand.
ACTAATGTATTTCTTTATATTTGTGTAAATATTTCTTTTTGAATATGGTATCTTCTTAGATACTATGACTTTGGAACTACTGTTTTCCCATGTATTGTTTGTCTTACATTTTCATTTTTTTCTCTTATAATTGTACATTATAAACATTTAAATGTTACTGTGGAGCTTTTCTCCCCGGGCCTCTGCTGAAAATGGAAATATATCCAGTTGGACTAGCCCGGTTAACAAATGTAAAATAAATAAAAAATAAATAAAATAAATTTTCAGTCATAGACATATTAGGAGTAGACATGACCTATGTAGTTAATCTTCAGTCATGGTAGAAAAGTCCTACACATATTACGAGTAGGCTTTGGCTCAATTATCATGATCGTGTCAATCATATTCGCTACTAATGCCTAATGCCTTCTATAAGCCATTTACCTCACTTTTAAGTTATGGTGCTTCATAATCACTGCTTTTATCATAGAAAGTAACATTTCTAAGCTGTCTTCTTTTTTTTTGGTGGGGGTGGGATTCTTCCTCTGTGACTCCTCTTCTTTCTCTAATTTTTAATACACATACTGTATCATCCCTTTACATTGCTTCTTCTTCTTCTTTTTCACCAATCTGCCCAGTGCTGGCATGGAAATGTAGTTTCTTGCTGCCTTTTACATAAGGTATTCAGTTATTAAGATACACTTTCAGTTTTTACTGTATTAATTACAAGGAATGATGCATATTATTTTCACTATGCATTTCTGTATCATAATATACACTTCTATCCTTTCCATCGAGAATACACACATACACACACACACACTCACACACAAACACACACACACACACACACACACACACACACACACACACACACACACACACACACACACACACACACACATACACATGCACACACACACACTCACATATGCACTCACATACACACACACACACACACACACACACACACACACACACACACACGCACACAAGCACACGCACACAGAGGATTATGATCATGTCTCTGATCATAACCTGGTTATGTGTTTGAGAAGTGAATCTTATCATTCCTACTGGGGACACATAATAAGGGTTATGATCGAAGATCTAATCATAATTCTTTATTGCACTGCAGTGCATGGAGAGTTATCTGCTTTATGTGCTACTACCACTTACAGAATAGAAAAAAAAAATACACAGGGAAAGAGAAAGTGTAGGAAAGTGAACTGTTTCAGAAGCTATAAATATTGATATAGCACTTAGCACTGCCAGACAGCAGTATACTTAGCAACTGCTCTTCTTGAAAATTCTGGGCAAATGCAAATGAAATGGGGGTGCAAAGTAACTAAATTGGGATAATATTTGCATGTTACTCTAATTCAATTTAAAAAAAAGCTAACAAAACAGCATGTTTTGCATCAAGGTGCATTTTCTTAGCAATATGAAGTATAAAACTCTAATGACTGGCATTACTGACTGGCTACAATCTTTGTTGATTTACCATAAAATCAAAGATTTTTACCCAGGGACAGAAAAAACATGAGGGGAAAATTGCAGACATTCTTCAAACTCAAGGACAGCTGAGAGATACAGTATGCATAAATAAAGTCCCCCTCTGGCATGAAGTCAGAACATACAGTAGGTTCATAGGTGTAGTAATGACCAACGGGGCCTTTTTAAGCCTAGCCAAGCATCACAGTTGTATACTGTAAGTTTATGTTCCTTAAAGGTTATTTTAAGAGTTATATTGAAGTGACACCCTGACCCAATTTGCAAAAAAGGGGTTGTGGATGGATGGACGGGTGTAAGCTAGGGCAAGATTTTACAAGCTACCGGTGCCCATTATAGACATACAGTAGGTGTTAAACCAAGGTTTAATTCTGATTTTTCATCCAGTGGTCCAGGTTTGTCTTAAATATGATTAGGGAGGAGGTCTATTTCACATAGATGGAAAGCCTGGTCCTGAGAAGGGAATTTTCTGAGACACATACCTGTTCCACAGATTTGTCCAGATTATGATACCAGCAAAGTTTAAATCTCTAGATTGAGTAATTCTGATGATATTTACTTTGCAGATATGCAAAAGGTCCATCAGAATGGGATACAATGATGCCTTGTATGCCAGACATAGATTGCATCTCAACAGCTCGTAGGAAACAGTGCAGAGAAAGGGCTTTGAGGTGTTATGCACAGGACATCCTGTTTATGCCCTCTACTCTTTTTGTGATGAACATCTGTGGAAGTTCCAGTTATGCTTGTCCATGGTCAGGTACATACCCAAGAGAGTGTTGTACACAACAATGGGCCTGATGAGGACAAAATGCAGTGGAACAGTGACTTCCCTGGACCTTGACACTTTGCTCTTGAGCAAAATAGAATGATTTCCTTACTAGCTTAAATGCATGTTTGGTCAAAATCCAAATCCATTACTGCTACTCTGCTGGTTCTACTCAGGTCTATATTGCAGCCTCGAAAAATCTCTTCAGCAAACACCTGTTCACTGACCAATAAACAGCAAAATCCAACTTCTTTGAACAGCCGTTTTAGCGAATTTTTACCTAGGGGAAAAAATTGCTTGGCCAACCAAAAACCAGACAAACTTTCAAACTCTTCAAAGTTGGGGGCTTTGCCCTCCCACACCCTCCCAATGTGGGGTCTATGCCCCCCACACACCCCACTAAATATACCAACTCCAAGATCGCACTACAGTGTGGGAAATGGGCAAATTCCACATGATGGCCAAGCGTTTTTCCCCCCTAGGAAAAAATTTGCTAAAACGGCCATTCGTGGGAGTTAGATTTTGGTATTTATTGGTTGTCGAACAGGCATTTGCTGAAGAGGTTTTTCAAAGACGTAATATAGACCCATTCTACTCTTAGGGGTGTGCTATCAATTAAGTAATTTCCAAGAGTGGATGACTTCCCAAAGGGTACCATTATGCATGTCTTGGAAATGAGTTTTAGGCTGTGGCATTAGCACCAGTTATTTGTCTGTGTTATTTCTTCCTGTAGGATGTTAGTGCCTTAGGAGTTTTCTATGACAGCATCTAGTTTGCAATCTTCTGCAAATTCAATCAGCCAGAAACCCTTAACATTAGCCTTGACATAAGAGAAGCAGATACCAAAAAGGAGTAGACCTAACAGAGACCTGAAAACACTCCACTTGTAATTGGACCCTTGTAGAGGTGGTATCCCTAAGTTTCTAGGTCCTATCTGAGAGCCAACTGGCTATCTAGTGTGCAACATATTGGTTTATGCCTATATCTGTGAGTTTTATTATAATGCCTGAGTGAGATATTTTATCAATGCTTTAACCAGGTCAAGGTAGACAGTATGCACCATTTTGCCATCATCCTTTGCATTGGTGACATTCTGAAAGAAGTCCACCAGTCTGAATATGCATGATCTGCCATTGATGAAACCAAATTGGGCTTGATTCGATGTCTGAAGCTTTTCTATGTCTTTATTAATCATCTCATGATAATTCTTTCCATGGCTTTGCATATGAGATTAGTTAGACTTATGGGTCTATAGTTCCTGGGGTCTGATGATGGGGCACCCTTATGAAAATGAATGACCATTTTAGTTCTCAGTTCACGTGGCACAAAGCCTGCCTGGAGGCTATGGTTCAACTGTGACTTCTGTAGTCCCAACTGATCATGTTTCAGGCTATTTAAGAGGCATCCTGGGATATTATCTGGGCCCATTTATTCAGTGTTTTTGGCCTTAGAAACCCTATCAGGGACTTGCTCCCCAGTCATAGTTAGAGGGTTTTGTTTGATGGTATGCCCTGTGGACAGCTGAGGAAGGGAAGAGAAGGATAAAGGAGCTTAATTTGTTGGCTAGGACATTTGCTATATCTCCCAGCTCTGTGTCTGTGGCTCCATTTTATAATTAATTCTGCACACTGCTTTGAGGTTTAGGGAGTAGCTAAAGAAAGTCCTGTGGCTGTCCTTTGTCTGGGAGGTTAAACTTGGCTTTAGTAGATGTAATTTGCTCTCTTAATTCTTTGTTTAGATTGATGACAGTGGTTTTATCATGCCGAGCATAGCACTTCCTAATCTTGGCTATGACATTTTTTCTTTTGTTGTACAACCGACTTATGTTTGGATTTCATCAGGAAGGTTTGTTTTTTAGTTAGCTTTAGGCTTATTTTTGGTAGGCACAGCTGTCTCTGCATTTATTGACATGACTGCACAGGGTTTCTGTGAAAAATTCTGCATAGAAAACTGTTTTCTTGGTGTTTGGGGCTACTGCAATTTTGACAGTCTATCACGTAATTGTACAAAGTGTGTCTTTGAATAGTTCCTACATGTCATGATGTTAGCTGTAGTCACAGAATTGATTTTTTATTATGAAGGAGGCAGCTTTGTGGTCTGACATTACCAGAGTGTACACTACACTAGGATTTTCCCATATTTGTGAGTACAAGGTTAAGAATGTCAAGCTTTTAAATGTTATGACACACTTTGTTCTTCATCACGTTTTTTGTAATAGTGGCACAGTAAAGTTACAACAGATTTTAAAGGTTTTACCTTCTTTCACTGTTCTTTGCTGGCCAGCACTGTCCATAGACTGAGAGTCAATCATAACAGTATTTAGGGATATATAACAGACTTTTGTTAAGCACCTCTAAACACTGTTATAATTGGGTCTCATGCTAGGGAAGCACTTAATAAGTCCATTTTTTCCACAATATCCGGGGAGTTATAGATGCATGTATATTGATATAGATGTGTATGCATCTGTAATGTTAATGTTATTGTTCTTGAAAATTATTTCAAGGTAAACAGATGAGTGAAGAATGATTGTACGGTGAAATATTTATTATTGCATCAAGAAGTGTGTTTATGTCAAATTTAGAAACAACTTTAGAAATGAATACTAGGCACGCATTCTGCAATTCAGTCTTTCTCTTTAAGACAAAATGTGTTTGTGATTGCATAATAACTTAAATGTAAGTAGAGCTAATACAGGCAAAGATAATGCACAGACTGCAGGTCAGTCTAGCGTATCGCAACAGATACACTGTCGTTAACTTGTGTGCAAAATGTTCAGAAAATACTGACTAGGGAGAATAAAAGCTGAAATAATTTGCATAATTAAATTTGTTGTCATAAGTTATACAACTATAATGTGTGAAATGACCCTTTACCCAAAGGGCTCTCTCTTAAACAATACAAATAACAACTTGATAATGTATTACTCAATATAAACTGGAGATTAATTTTTAACTTTAAAGGTAATGATCATCATGTCTAGAATTCTGTAGTGCGTACTAAGATGGCTCACATTTTGAAAATAGCAGTTGATGAAATGAAATTAGTTAGCAAAATAGAAGAACTCACTGTGCAGAAAGCATTTTCATAATTACTCCCATTTCATTTTAAATTACGTCTTAAATGAAGATGTATTTGTGTGACTGTTAACAAGATCTGGGCTCAGTTCCCATTATTGAAGCCTGCATCATTATTCCTTTCTACATTAATATGAATGTCTAGCTAAATCTTAAAATAAGAAATATGGGTAGCAAGCGATTTTAGATGCACATGTTGCTCTTATGCAACAATGTTTATTCAGCTGTAGCAAAGCAATGCTATTCTTTGAAGCCTTGTGCTCTTGTGAAAAGAATATATGAGATTTGGTTAATATTTATATCTGGTTCAAGAATATTGCTGGTTTGCATACACTATGCTTTTAAGTAGTGGGATGGTGATATTCAGCACCACAGGTGTAATAAGATTTTGCACAAACACTGCTTCAAACTTGTACATTTTCTCTTGGTTAATTTAGGCAGGTGCACACTGAAACATAGCTCTCAAATTACTTTGGAATAAGGAATGCTTCAAATACAAATGGGACAGGTATACTACAAATGGATAGCCTTTACACAGAAATAATCGATTACTTGAACATTTTTTTTTAAATCAGTACAACAAGGGATAACCACAATTTATTAAATGCATCATGCTACATTTATTGTTGTTTTCAAATATTTGAAGAAATTGAACCAATCCACAGGCAACAGGAAGGAACTAACTGTCTGGATAAAATGCACAACTCTTAAGATGCCTCAGAACTTTAGTCCCACGACTTCAAGAACAATTATTGTAACAGATCAACATCCTGTAATGTTTTGTTTATAAAGGTAAATGCTTGTAAAGGGCACAGCAGGTATCAATACCTGTTAAGTGTTCTGAAAATCTATTCTTAACATATTGTAATATGTAATTCAGATGTTTTGTAGTTCATAAATGCAGGGAGCGTATTATATTTCCAGCATGGAGTAGTATTATTGATAAGAGTTTCCATAGCAACCATTATTAATGTTATAAGTGGTACAGCTGCCTCTCATAGTTTTACAACATGGTGTTGACTATAGAAATGAACCAATAAATATCACAAAAAGCGAAGTCTGTACAGGTGTCAAATTTAGACTTTGCACTGCACATTTTTTGAAGCACTGTAATTGTGACTGAGTAGGAATTATATTGTTTTTTATTTTTTGCAGTTATGAACTTAGTGAATGATCCCTTTCCACATGATGAATGTCACCAGAACATAGAAGAATATCACCACTAGAAACATTTGTTAGCAGTATATAAATATGTTAATATATATGGCAAAGAAAATGTATCCTATAGAGCACATTATATCAGGATATCCTTAGAGAAGACTCTTGGATCTAGCCGCTGAAATAAGCAGTACTTACAGGAATGACTTGGAGATGTAGCTATCTTTGCAGTCATTTAGCAAATTCTGAGGTCTACACTAATTTTTACTGCTGTGGATGTAATTCAAACTCATGCAATGAAAAGCTTTTTATAACACACACTTGGAGAGACAAAGAATAGATAGCCAGGAGTGGGTTTCATATACACACCACTGCAATTCCATTGCTTATCTATTTACACATACACACACACACGCACACACACACACACACACACACACACACACACACACACACACACACACACACACACACACACACACACACACCCCTACATACACACAAAATACTGCTTCTGACATGCAAGAATATTATTCAATTCCATCTCACATGCAAGAAGTTTATATGGTCCATATGAGAATCTTTTCCTTTTAATGTCAGTACTTTGTTCATGTTTATTGTCATTTCCAGTGTTAATTTTTGTTACAGAAACAGTACTTAAAAATACTGAATAGTTTTTCTGACCATATGCAAATATGACAATATTACAGTTATTTTAATCAACACAGATATTTTGTCAGTATATTTTGGTATTATGAGTTCCATCTGTATCACTTAAATATTGCATTTCTTTTTGTAATTGTCTTAACTCACTTTTCTTGTTCTTGTGACTTAGCCATCATGGTCTTCACAAAACAGATGACACACCATATTTTCATTTTGTATTAATCAGGTTTTAAATCTTCCAAATTAATCTACTTCTGAATGTCAACTGTTATATAGCTGCCCATCTGATCTTCCCTTTAAAACTGTTCAATTTATCTCTATCTTGGATCACTATGAGACTTCAGATTTACAACAAACACACATTTATGTAGAGTTTTGAATGTCAAAACTCCCAAAACATTTAACATATTTGCCCCCTAAATCTAGTTACTCAGCAACATGTGCCATAAAAATCACAAAAGTATTACTACAATTTGTAACATTTTTTAGTAATTACCACCTTGCTTTGTTAGGAAATGTGCCTTATACCATGTTCAGATATTCAGAGCTATCATAACATTTCATTTAACTGATAAGTTAATCGCTCTTAGAATATGAACCTTCTCATGAAATCCACAGTCCAAGACAGTAGTCATATATAATCAAGAGTCCTTTAAAAAAGTCAGTATAATGTCCATTTGATTTAACCCTTGTTTAAGGCCATAGGTTCATAGCTAAGTACTAGACAATCAGGCTACAGACCATTTCAAGCCTAGCCAAAACACTGTATTTAAAATTTCCCACTAGTCTCAAGGAGGGCAAGACAAGATAGAATGGGGGAGAATTTGAGGTTGCCAATCTAATTATCTATATTAACCCTGAAGGTAGCAAGGATGCTACTCTGCTTGACATGTAGTAGAAGTCTGTTCCAGAGGTGAGGGGGTATATTACAATATGAATCTGTCACCCCAACATGTCATATTTATCTACTGATGAAGTTTTCATTCCTTTAACTGACTATTTGAGGTACTATTAGTTTTACTAAGAAAGAAGAAATAATATAGGGTTGGACCTTTCATGGCAAGAAAGGCAAGACCTAGATTTTCATGAAGAAGTCTGTAAGAGATTGAGTACAGAGAAACAGCTACCAGTCTTTCCTGATAACTAAGTTTTTTGAGGCCACTCATCTTTTTAGTTAAAAATCTCTGAAGTTTCTCAATTTGAGTGATATGTTTAGACAAATATATAATAAAAGGAACATTATATTCAGTACTGGTAAGAGTGAAAGGGAAGGCCTACAAGATGGCAGTGAGACCAGCTATGTTATATGGGTTGGAGATGGTGGAACTGATGAAAAGACAGGAGTCTAGAGCTAGAGGTGGCAGAGTTCCATTGAGTGTGACAAGGATGTACAGGATTAGAAAAGAGTATATTAGGGGATTAGAGCAGGTTGGACAGTTTGGAAATAAAGTCAGAGAGGTGAGATTGCATTGATTTGGACATGTGCTGAGGAGGGATGCTGGGTATATTGGGAGAAGGATGGTAAGGATGGAGCTGCCAGGTAAGAGCAAAATAGGAAGGCCTAAGATAAGGTTTATGGATGTGGTGAGAGAAGACATGCAGGTGGTTGGTGTGACAGAGCAAGATGCAGAGGACAGGAAGAAATGGAAACAGATGATCCACTGTGGTGATCCCTAATAGGAGCAGCAAAAAAAAAAAAAAAAAAAGAAGAAGGTACCACTTGCCCCTCACGTTCAGCATCATAAACCAACATTCTCATAAAATGTGCAAGATCGATTACATTTCACTTTTCAGGTTCATCATTGACATGACATTTGTATTTTTATTAGTCAGACAGGATCCTTCTTCTCAATAATAATATTAATGACTCAAATACCTTCAACCTTCTATTCAAGATTTTTCCTCCATTTACATGCCAGCCAAAGGGCAGGCCACAGCTATGTCACCTTCTCATTTTCCAGTCATCTCCATTTTCAACAATTTCACAGCCACCAGGAGACGGTGCTAGCTAGAAATATTCAGAAGCATTATTTCTTTGCTGTCAACATCTTGGGACAATAGGAATGTAAGAGAGCAATAAAATTCAAGTCATAAATTTTATACTCTCAAACACATCTTCAAAAAATTATATTTATTAATGGTGTCAGAATATAAAATAATGCAGCATGGATAGCATTAGAAGCCTCCCACTGGGAATGTAAGTGTAGTAGTAGGAAGAGCCCAAGGTCACACTCTAGCATTGAAAAGAAGCTTGTTTTGCTCACTGCGCTCCTTAATCAGCAGCTGGCTGACACTGTTGCTTGTAAATTTTTAGCTAATCATATCCAGGAAAATGTAAATAAATGTGCTGCTAAAAGTGATTTCCTGGAACGCATAGTCTCTTAGAAAACAATCAATCTCCAAAATATTCAAAGTACAGTAACAAGTGATGTACAAAAAATGTAAAAGAAAATTGACAATCTGGAAAATATCTAGCACTCCATTGCTTGAGACTGGTTGATCTTAAAAGGAGTATTTAACCTGAGCTACTTTCCCCCAAGACATTTGAAAACACTGCTGAAACCATCTATATGATATTTCTTTGAAATGGTCTATAGAAAACAATTCCATATGCAAATGAACCACTTATGCAAATAATTTTCTACTTTCTTTACTTAAGAGATTAATTTATTTCTTTATTTTCTTTAATTTTATTTATTTTACTTTTGTTTGCTGGGTTTGTCTGACTGGATTTAGTGGAAAAAAAATGTTACAGTGGAGGTCTGGAAAGAAAAGCTCTAGCATATTACAAACATTTTAAAACAGACATTCAGTATATACATGAACAGACATTAAATAATATACATTAACAATTATCATTACGCATCACCAGGTTTGATATACTGGCACTGGAGAAAAATACCAGAGGAATTTCCCCTCCGTCATTCATTCCTTCAGGTATCAAATACTTAGGATTATACCCATTCCTCCAACAGTGCTGATAACAAAAACAAAATGAGTCAGACATTTACATGCAGTTAACAAGAATGTCACAAATTACAATTACACATATATTTGCCACTTAGGATACATTCACATGAAAAAGATGCAACTATTACAGTATAAAATATACTTATGCATTAGCAGATGTCGACACATTGAGCATTTGTAGAGATGCATTGATGGATTTGTCATACAGATAGATTATGTGCTTAGTGCTTAAGAATTGAAAGAAATGCAGGAGAGGATAGGAACTAGGTAGGGCAAACACTGTTTATTCTGTAGTTAATAAAAGCATTTTAAAAGACAATTATATATGGCTATCATAAGGTTTATATTAGTTCTATAAAAGTGAGGGGGTGAGCAGTACCATGAAACAATGTATATTGCTGGGAGATGCTAGTAAAACTATTGCTGTATTGGTGAAGACTAGTTGTAAGGTATAGGATTCTGAATGAATATTAATGGTCTGATGATATGGCAAGCTGAAGGTAACAGCGGCATTTATCCAGGAGATGTTCAAGAGCAGCTCTATTGATTTGATAGCAAAACTTTTAGCTGTATTTTAAATTAGTCTGCATTCTGGGTGAATTTCAACTGCAGTGGGATGTGGTTATGATGGGATGAATGCTACTTAGTGCAACAAAAGAGGAGAAAGCATTTGATCTAATAGTATAAAATATCAGAATATATCAAGATGCACCCGAACAAAGTCATAGCAGTGGCAGTTTTTTTTTGCCTTAGTCAGAAAGTTCTGTTTCTTGAATAATATTGATAACTTTTGTAATTTCCTTAAAAGCACACCATGGGCAGCTTTTCCATTGCTTTATTGATGTATATATATGGTTGGTTCCTTATTCATTAATTTATCTGTCTGTTGAGCAGGTAACCACATTAGTCTAAGGAACCTTTTCAGACATGAGCTGAAAAAAAGGCATAATGTGTTTGTACAAAGTATAAGGCAATCAATGGCAAACAAATCAATAATACCTTGAAAAAAGTACTTGCGGTGTGCCAAGTCTAATGGGATTGATAATAGAGATGTTACAGTAAGATTTAGACAGTTAATTTATTACAAACACTATGAACTGCAGGTGTTAGTGAGTCACACGATAGTAAATTAAGTTGTAAGTGAACATGAGGTTTAAGTATTACAGAACTGGAATAGTTAGAATAAGAAAATTTAAAGAAAGTGAGTCTGTGGATGCTGGAATGGTTATGATGGAGTTATTTACAGTATATACAAATATTACTAGAACCTACCTTTGTCTGTGTAGAAATCCACTGAGCTTAAGTGGAGTTGGGTGCAATGGTAAACCTGCAGCATTTAACTTTGGCTGTCAAAACAATGACAAAAATATCCATGGTGTACTTTTAAGGAAATAGTCCCAAGGCACCCAGAAGACAAACTCAGCCACTGATATAAGGGTAATTCAATCTTTATTCAGCCAAAAAAATAAAAAAAAAAATATTCCAACTTTATTCTGTGTTTTTAACGTTTTGGTGTTTTGTTTCTGTGTTTTTAAAGTTTTGGCATTTTGTTTCTGTGTTTTTAAAGTTTGGCGTTTTGTTTCTGTATTTTTAAAGTTTTAGCATTTTGTTTCTGTGTTTTTAAAGTTGGCGTTTTGTTTCTGTACTTTTAAGGAAATTACCGAAGTTATGTAGACTGTCGGAGTTGAATGGGCCTTACTGTATTTTCTTCCAGTTTGTAGCCACTACCTTAGGAAAATATATTTCTGCTATGGGTAAGAAGATTGTCATCAGAGTTCCTGAGTTTATGTTTAATGTTTCTGAAGTATAGGAGGTTTAAGAGTCGGGCACCAAAGGTCACTTCAGAGTTGTATGTCAATGAGCTGATAAGAAAGGTAGCTCTTCCTTCCAATGGGAGCAAGTTAAAGATTTTAAATGTCCATAGTGGTGCTCATATTGATGACTGAGGTGCACGAATCTGAGAATTTTATTTAAAGATTTTTTGAGTAGGTTGTATGCAGATTGTAAGTCAATGATAGGGACAGAGAATATTCAAGTTGCCCTAAAGGTAGACAGATATGGCCCACTTTATACCCTTAGTAAGAAATCCTTTATATGCTGTTTATTTATTTGTTTTATTTTCAATTTGTTAACCTGGGTAGAACACTGACCCTACTGTATCTATTATACATGTCACTTTATACAAAGTGAATGGCAAAATGCAATGTATGTGTGTGTGTATATATATATATATATATATATATATATATATATATATATATATATATATATATATATATATATATGTGTGTGTATATATATATATATATATATATATATATATATATATATATATATGTGTGTGTGTGTGTGTGTGTGTGTGTGTGTGTGTGTATGCATATGTGTGTGTATGCATATGTGTGTGTGTGTGTGTGTGTGTGTGTGTGTGTGTGTGTGTGTGTGTGTGTAGATAAATACATGTATACACATGCATATTTTATATATATATATATATATATATATATATATATATATATATATATATATTATACAAAGTAGATATCATAGTTGGCTTGAGGATATAAATGTAATAGATAAATGGCATTATATACACAGTGACTGAAAAACAAAATAACACAATATGCATGCATTATAATCAGAGTGGAAATCAGAGATGACATGTTGAAAGGATCAAAATAATTAATACGGTGAGAGCAAGGTATGTATGTGGATGAAGGGAATGAAGAGATTAAGCTATATGACCAGAGAAATAGCAGTTATATTTTCCTAGAGTCTTGAAATGTGCTTTTATTCTTGATGAGAAAATGGGGTGATAGGATTCATTTTAAGAAAAGAAGGGAGAGATTGCTACTGTGTTTAGGACCAAGGACAGAGAAAGCATGGTCTGTGCAGTGAAGCCTTTTTTTTTTTTTTGGGGGGGGGGGCGTGTTGGAAGAGAGGACATGATTAGTTAAGATTTCTAAGCTTGTGTGTTGGTGCATCTCTCAATAGTCTGGAAGCCAGTGGAGGAAGGTGTCATTCTTGATACATTTAAATTGTTAGACATTTAGAAAGTCAGCACATTGTTTCATAGGTAGTCAGACAGCTTTTTTCAATGGTCTAGCAGCGGTGTTCATTTCTTGGTTAAAGAGTGATAGTTTCAGCTTGGAAGAATATTTATAGATTTTTAACAGGTATAATGTTTGTATCTCTCAACTTAGTAGCACAAAAAATCCAGACAAAGTCTAAAACAATTGAGGACAAAGGCCCAAAAATAGGCAGATATTTTAAATTGTGTTCTTATAAACTTAGAAAGTTGCTAGAATAGCAGGTTTTCTGCTAGCATGCATTTTCTGAAAGACATGAAGTCTAAAACTCAAATGTATATCATTATTTTATGACCCTAGTAATCAGTGAAAAACACAAATTCTATGAGGTACAGACCAAAAATAATAAGCAGAAATCTGGACATTTTGCTAAAATATGGACAGTTGAACAATATGATAATGTTAGATTAATAATGTTTGCCAAGAATTAGATCAGACATCTTTATTGTGCGACTACTGCCAACAACTTGTGAGCTGGAATGAATATAGTAATTTTCCACATATTTCTTAGTGTTATGTGATAGCTTGTTATGATGAATCAAGTCCCAGAAAAGATTCAAATCATTTTATCATAACAAGTTTTTTTGGTTTGAGCACTGGAAGTTTTAAAGATGATTAGATTTTTAACAACAAGGATGCAATTAAGTGTGTGAAGATCTCATGGAAGACCATTGGTAAGAAGAGAGAAAATAAGAAAGGCAATACACAGTACAAGGACTTGTAGTATGCCAGTGTTAGTGACAGAATATAGTGATTGTGGGTTCTTGGTTGAAATGCTGAAGGTTCTATGGTGTGCAGCCCAGTCACATCACGGATTCCTCTAATAAAGTCTGAAGGTTGCCACCATGTCAGGAAACTTTGCTTTGGTGCTTAAACCATCAGGTAACTTCTATCCAGGTTGTTCAGTGGACATCCTCACAGCAAAAACAATGACTCGCACTATATTACCACATTAGCACATAAAGAGACTCAAAGACAGCTTTTTGATGTCCAGAAGGCAACAGATTTGAATCAGTGCAGCCAGAGACATACATGATGGGATGCTTAATTATTGGATAAAATGGGGAATAGCTATCCAAAAAAGATAATACAAGATATAAAGTAATGAAAACAATTCATCATTTTTTCACTACCCCAATAATCAAATAAATGCGAAGAACTGACAGGAAAGGAAGATGAAATAGAAAGGATAAATTAATAAAACTCGACAAAAGCTTTGATTAATGATTATATACTATCACTACAGTGGTGTGTTTCTGAGACCCTAGTACTTGCACTTATTTAGGGCTTTCTAGATTAGGAATGTTATGCAAATACTGTTAGTGTTTTGCACACTGATGGAGAGATTTTCTAATTTCAGTACCAAATATTGCAGTACTCTGATTTCCTAAATTGTAAGGTTTTCTTGTTACAGTTGCAATTTTGATCCTTCTGTTGTATTGCCTACATTGCTAAATGATCAAGACATGTGACTTGTACAGCAGCAAGAAAGGGAAAAGTCATGTTTCTCATCTCACTGCACTTTCTACATGTCCCTGTTTTGTTGATTTTGTAGCTTGACTTTAATGACTATTAAATGCACTGATATCATTTTTAATACAAGGGGTATAACTCAAAATTAATTTTAAGAGGAATGTTTAAAAAATAAATAAATAGACCATAAAACAGAAAAGTTGACATTGTACTAATGCAATAAATTTAAATAGCTATGAAGCATGCACAGTTTTTAATAATCACGTTAGAAATCTAATATTACAAAGTCAGGCTATATATATATATATATATATATATATATATATATATATATATGTATATATATATATATATATATATATATATATATATATATATATATATATATATATATATATATATATATATATATATATATATATTCCTTTTAATCTCAAGATACTAAAATCTTGAATTTCAATATCCCGAGACAATAAAGACGAATTTTAAAATAGCGAAAGTGCATAATCACAAATTTGAATATCTCAAATTGGAGGTTATGGCATTACGCTTCATTACATCCAGTGTTTTCTGTAGATGGTGTACAGTGTCGTGTTTGGATTTAGGTGTGACTTAAGGTAAGTGAGTGTTTTGTAAGGGTTTTGGGTGGAAGTTTGAATGTATGTGAGTGTGTTTGTAAATTGCATGTGTGGTTTAGGGTAGGCAGGTGAAAGCATGGGTGTGTAAGTGTTGGATGTTTTGGTGTTTGTATATGTGTGATGTGTGTGTCTGTGTGCAAGGAACTGTGGCATATCTGGGTGTGAGTCTGCTGTCTTTTCCTATTTGTGCGATCTTAGAGTTAGTATATATATATATATTTATATATATATATATATATATATATATATATATATAACTTTGGCACAACAAGTAGAGAAGCTGTCAGAGAAAGTGGATCGCTTTCCGGTCAGCATTTACAACAGCAACAGCGGCAGCGGCAGTATTCGGGTATGGCTAGTAGTAGTAGTGAAACGCCGGCAAATTCAAACTTTGGCGCCAATAATTCTAATGGCGTTCCACCAGCTATTTTTGATTCCAGTACCCCATCCACTCCTTCTAACTCAATTCCATGTGGCCACGGACAACCCTTTGTCACAGTAGCGGCTTTGGGTAATGAGAGTGGATTACAAAGGCAAGAACAATTGCATGGCATTAATAATTTAAATGCTACGTCTAATGGAACAGCTGGTCAACCCACAACTATGGGCAAAAATGGGAGCTCTAAACCAGGGCTTATTGGACTACCCAACTTGAATGAATGTCTGAATACGTCTACAGGATGGAACCAACTGAATTCCATAGCCGTTTTGGTGAATCCGGCTAGGGAAGAGTCAAATATATCTATATTATTGAATTCCTTTGATCACATCATGTTGAAATATAAAAAATTATCTTTGGAAATAGACTATTTCAATGAATGTTTAAGATTACAACTAGTGCAGAAGGGTCTTAGGATATGGCAATATCCAACTGGACTAATTCCTAATTCTCAATTCCATTTATACCTGATTAAATTATTTAATAAACAAGGTCTGGAATTATTAAAAATTATGAAAGGGAATTACATTTTAATGAATGATGAACTAAGAGACAATATCACCTTATTGGATACTCAAATTAGGACACATCCTGATTTTTTTCAGATATAAATTTGAGTATTCACATATTTTTCAGACTATTGATTCATTCATTAATAAAGCAAGATCAATTAAGTGTAAAAAATTACAAAGAGATCGCCAGCAGTATGAACAAGGAATAGCTTACCCATGTCCACCTCCTGTACAACAATGGAACATGTATAAGCATAGAAGGGAAGGAGAAGGTGTTGTTCCTTCCCAATTGCCTAATACACAAATTTGCACTAATTCTAATGGTCAGATTACAGATAATTTGCAGGAAGTACCCCTTACTACTAAATCCAGTAACAACAGTGACACTGTTGTTAATAATGAAGAGGGTCCCCAGAGAAGTGAACATTTACAGAACCAGTTCAAATTTAATTCTCAAATTAATAACGGCCAAGGAGGATCTAAACAACAGGGTTTTCAGAGAGGGAGAACACAAGGCAAGTGAAACCAGAAGAAGAAATACAACAAATGGAAATAGATTTTGGGGTTCCAAAAACAATTCCTCTGATTATTAAGAACGCTGAGGGTGACTTTTCCATTTATAACTATTCTTCTGTTTTTGTTCCCGTGGATTTGGCTAACCTTTTGGCGAAGGGCCTTACCTTTATTCCCACGAGGAATTTGGATATTACGAACTGTATTTTCGATTTGAAAATGTATGTGCGGAAATTAAATCTGGCATTCATATTAGGGGATGCTGATAGAATGAATGGAAACCAATATAAAATTACAAGCACTTATAATCCACCGTTACGTAATTCTTTGCACACATTTGAAAAGATATGTGAGCTTGACTTCAGATATATGCAGCATATAAGAAGAAATAATGTTGGTATAAATAACCTTACAGATGACGAATTTAAATGGATCCAATATCTGAAAGTGGCTAGAGTACATATTATGAAGCCAGATAAGGCTGGAAGTCTTGTCTTCATGGACCAGAAAGATTATGAAAATAAAATTGAATTAATGTTGTCATCTGAGTCCTATGTACAAGCTTCTTTGAATGAATATAATCAGGCCATTAATAGAATTAAAATTTATATAAATGATCTGTTTATAGAACAGAGGATAGATATGGATCTATACAATTATTTAATTATGCCCTTCCCCACAGCTCCAATTATTTTCGGTGTGCCAAAAATTCATAAGGACCTGATTAATCCTCCCTTCAAACCCATAGTAAATGGTAGGAATAGTGCAACATATGCTTGTGCGAAAGTAGTTGATGGGATACTTAAAAAATATGTAAATCTTGAACAATGTATATGTAAAGAGTGTTGGCCCTTCTTACAGAAAATCAATGATATTGGTTTTAATGAACAGGTCAATTTACTCACAATTGATGTGAAAGACCTCTATACCTCTATACCACAAGATTTGGGTATTGAATGGGTAATTTTGACTCTAAAAGATAAAGGTGCATCTCCATCGGAATTATTTTTAGTAGAAGAACTACTGAATATAGTTTTAGCACACAATTATATCACCTTTAAAAACAACTTTTTTCACCAAAAGAGTGGAGTGGCAATGGGCTCACCCTGTGGGTCAAGCTTCGCTAATTTGGTTATGAGTTATTGGGGAAAGAATTTTGTGTTTGGCAATGAGCACATCAATTCCCAAATTGCCTATTATACCCGATATCTAGATGACATATTTATTCTATTGAAAGGAGACATTAATATGGCAGAAGATCTTGTCAAATATTTTAATGCTAGTACTGATTTCCTCCATTTTACATTTAATTTTGAGGAAAAACAAATTGCCTATTTGGATGTGCTCCTAATTAAAAATAATCTTGATAAAAAATATGAAACTAAGATATATAGAAAACCATCGTACTCCAATACTTTCCTACATTTTCCAGTGCTCACCCTATGTTTAAAAAAAAATCCGTGGTTAAAGGACAGTTAGTAAGGGCTGCACGGATGGTTACAAGAGATGATGATTTTTATAAGGAATGTAGGAATTTAAGGGATATGTTTCTTAGAAGAGCATACCCAATGGGATTCTTAGATAAAATAGATGAAATTTATGATAAGAGATATAGAGGTATTTACAAACCAGTTGTTAATAGACTTAGTGAAATACAAACCTTGGAGACATTAAGTAATGGATTAGAGAATTCCCTTTGTGATACAGCAAGCTTATTAGTTAATGGTAAAGAGAAAAGAAAAACTTTCTCTTTTGAATATAGCTTGACCTTAACTTTCAATTCCGATTTTTACTTTATAAAGGGAATTGTATCCAAAAATTGGAATATTATAAAAGAAAGTAAGGAATTAATAGATAAAGTATGTAAAGTACCAAGAATTACATTAAGAAGAGACAGAAATTTCAAGCAACTACTGGAGGGTATTAATAACACCGACACAAGGTTACCAATAAAGGTATGCACAGCTGTGGTTCCTGTCCCTATTGTAAATTCATTTTATTTCTATTACTATCAATAATTTTGATATAAAAAGTAAACACAAAAACAACTGTAACTCCAAAATGGTTATTTACCTAGCTATATGCCAGTTCTATCCATGTTTTTATGTGGAAAAACTGTTTGTAGATTAAGAGACAGAATCTACGAACATATTTATAATATAAAAAAATCCAAATTAGACAATGCATTTGCTAAGCATGTCTCAGAATATCCTGCACATACTTTTAAATTCTGGGTGTTAGATCAATTAATACCTAACATTAGGGGTGGCCCTTTAGAAACTGAATTAGAGAAGTCAGAACTGTTATGGCAGATCAGACTGTATTCATATAATTGGCCAGGCTTAAATGATATGTGTTCTATAATGGCCTTATTAAAACTTAAAAGCCTTAGTAGATAGGAACTTTATTGGAATAATGTTATATGTTATTATTTTTTATATATGTATATATATTGTTTGTATACATATATACATTTAGACTTTAGATTATGGTTTTTCATACAAGTAATTTATGACTTGTAATGTTTTTTGTTGCTGCTTAGTTGTTTATAACATAGAGTGTTTTAAATATAGATTTGTATAGTAATATATTAATATGTTTTGATATAATATTGTGTTGCATGTAATATTTATCTCAGTATTTTATATAGTGTTCAAAATTTTATTACAAACATGTTTTTATGATTTAGTAATATGCCTTTAATGTGCTTTACATTTCAATTGATGCATCAGCTGACTACGAGCTTTTGGTATTTATATGACACTTTAACTTCTGTTCTTCATCTGATGAAGTTTGTACATGCTACGTATGAAAAGCGCTTAAGTTTAATATAATAAATGGATTATTCTTCATTTTTGCCTGCCAATTCGTTAATTTTGGAAGTTTTCTTTTGTGTTTCTAAGTTAGTATATATAAGTAGGGGGTGTATGGGGGCACAGCCCCCCACATGAGAGGTGCAGGGGGGCTTGCCCCCCTGCTTATATGTAGTGTAGGTGTGTTGATTTGTATTGTTGTGTTTGTGTATGTAGTGTGGGTATGGTAGTGTATGTGTGGTGTGTATATGTTCGCGATTTTGTATTTCACAGTTTTGGGGTTTCGGGATTTTGAACATTCGCCTTTATGGTGTCAAGATACTGAAATTTGAGATTTCAGTATTTCGAGTTTATATAAAGGGGAACTATATATATATATATATATATATATATATATATATATATATATATATATATACATATATATATATATTTAACTTTAAGAACTTGGGGGTTAGGAAAGGCATAGAAAGAAGAAGGCAATTAGCTAAACTAGGCAAAGATCATAAGCAAATCACTTCTAGGTGGAGCACTTAGCCCAACCTATGACTTAACCCATTTCTTTACAGAGCTAAATTTTTCCACATGGAGGGTTTGCCTATGTTAATTAGATGAGCTTTAATATAAACTTAGACTGAGCAGTTTGAAGGAATCTACCCAGGAAAGAGAGACGTGTTAGGACAGAATAGGCAGTTCACCAAAGTATAGCTATATTGAGTCTGTATGGTATGTGGAGCCTAATAAAAACTGAAGAACTGGGTTACACTTTAATTTCATAGGAGAGATCTTTCAGCAGAACTGATTAATGGCAGTAATCCTCTTTGATTTTGCCAGATGCCAATCAACTGAAGGACTAAGGGCCAACATAGATAAAGCAAAGATGTTGCTTACCCTTATTATGGCTTCTAAGGACCTTTCTCTAGTGCACAATTCTAACCATCTGGATTTTAATACCACTACTTCCAACAAAACTTTTCATGACATAGATAAACCACCTAGATATAGTAATGGGGGTGGATTAACTGACAATGTCAACTCAAGAAGATTGGTTTCATCTCAGACAAGAGAGTGGCTGCCTGTACCTGAATGCTACTCTGATTCTGATTTCGGAACCTTGCAATTTACAGGTCCTGTTAACATTTCTAATAATTGACCTATTGCTTTGTTGAGGGCAGTAAATATGGGGGGGGGGGGGTTTGTGTTGATTCTAATATTACAAATAATGAAGGACTCAACCTAGATCCAGTGGACAAATGTCTGACTTTTGCTGGATGTTTAAACAAAAGTTTTAGATTTCATGAGAGTCACATCTTATGTGTTAGTATCAATGATGAAGTGAATCCTGCCTTCCTCAGTATGTTGCATTCCTTTGAGAAAAAGCTTACTGAGTTGCACAACTTACAAATGGAAAATCTTTTTTTTTATGGAATGAATTAGATTGTGGATAGGCCTGCAGGGGCTTAGCTGTTTTAAATTTCTCAAATGGCATAAACTTGATGTCTTCATTTTTATAATGAACTTTGTGATATGTTTGACAGGCATAGACTGGAATTAATTCAGGCATTGATAAAATGTAATGAAAATAATATGAGTTTAATTTTGACATAAGTTAATTTGCTTAATGACAATATGCAAAAGGATTTATTGTTTTCAATTTATGAGTACAAGTACAATGTTATTTCTGATAAAATACATAAGTTATGTGATTTAAATAAGTGAAGAAACATTCGGAAGATTCAGAGGGATCTTAAACAATATCAGTCTGAAAAGGCTTACACTAATCCTCATTCAGGTGCCTTATGAGACCAAAGTAATGGTGAGGGGGGACTTGCAAATAGTATGGAAATGATCAATAATCAGCAACACAGTAGCTCAGGTAACCATTTGGATGATACCTTAGTGAACACAAATGGGAATGACCATACAGCCATGACAGGGCACGAAACATATTCTCCCGACCTTCAGAGTTTCCCCTTTTATGAAGATCTGATTGGCTGGCAAACCTGTAAATGGTGCGCTGTTACAGAGGCCCCAACCAGGATCAGCACAGGTGCAACCTGCATACCTCGGTTTGGTCAAAACCAAGTTCATAATAGGGAAAATAAAGGGACAAGAAAGGCCACTATCAAGGACCTCCATTGCTGAAGACTAAGTGAAAGGTGATAGTGGTGTTAATACAAGTCATGATAAGATATTAATTACCCACAATGGGTTCAATATTTTTTAACTATAGTAGTTTGCTCATCACACACCAGCATGTTTCCCTTTTTAAAAAGGTTTTCATATATTCTGGCTAGAAGTTTTGACCAACTGGAGAGTATACTGGAATTAAAGTGATTTACTAGGAAACAGAATTTGTCTGTGAAGTTCAGATATTCTAGTACTGATACCTGCCAAGTAAGCACAGATATTAAGAAGAAAAGTATTTTTAATTTAGTTTTACATCCTTTGATAAAACTTTTGAGAATGCCTTTGTTTATGATATTTACCAAATGCATAAAAAACATAACTTATTAAGTTTAATCTCAATAAAGAAGAGATTAAACTCTTGAACAAGATTAAGGATGGCAGGCATTTAAGATTCATGAAACCAGATAAACGTGTGGATTAGTAATCGGTGACAGTAATTATACAAGCTGTATATTTGAATTATTGCAGTTCGAGGAAGTGTACACACTAAGTATGAGAAATGAGGTGAATGTTATTTTGAATAAGATTGACTTTTCTTGGAAGATTGCTTATAACAAGGTATTATTAATCCTGTGTGATATGATTTCCTTGGGTATCCTAGGCCTTTAATTCCTACTATTTTTGGGATTCTTAAGGTTCATAAAGACATTTAGACCAATTCTTTCAGCTTTGAATTCAAATATATATCCCCTTGCAAATTACATAGATCGAATCCCAAAGCCCATTGCTAGACAAGCCATACATATTATTAAGGATTCCTGGGACTTTCTAACTAGATCTAAGGGTGAACTTTGGAATGACACTTTATACTTTTTAATTATCGATGTGATTGATTTATTTTCTTGTATCCCCTAAGAAGAGTGTAAGACTTTTTTCACAAAGCCCTTTTAAGATGTGACTTTTTTAATGGCAGTAGAGATAAGCTTGATAGTGGATTGTTTTGACATAGTTTTAAGAAACCATTGTGCTGACATAGTTTCAAGAAACCATTTTATGTATTTTTAAGGATAAATTTAGCAGATTAAAGGAGTGGCTATGTGGGTGGTTTGTGCCTCTATGCTTGCCAACCTGGATTTGTGGAAATGGAAAAGATATATATTTTTTCATATCTGAACTATATATTTACTGTAAAGTGTGTTACTGGTATTTGGATGATATTTTTGTCTTATGGAATGGTCTACCAGTGGGATTGAAGAGGTTTGTTTAATACTTCCACCAGACTACTGTGTTTTTTAAAGTTTACTTTTTGCTTTAAAAGGTAAGGTGTTCATTATTTGGACATTTGTATCTCCAGCACTTGGAGGGGGGGGGGGTAGTTCTAACATCTCTAGAAAACTCTCCTTTAGTAATTATTATTTGCATTATAATAGTTCACACCCTTTTGTGATGAAGAAAGGACTAGTTAAAGGGAAGTTTATTAGGTTAGGTACAAATGATTTTGGAAGATTCGAAAAATGCATTTGAAAATAAAGAAGTTTGAACATATGTTTTATGAGAGGGGGTTATCACTGTAAACTGATGAATTACATCAGTAAGGAAATTGGTGATCTTAGGAAAGCAAAATTTAGTCCTCTTTTAGGAGTTGGTTCATTGAATTTAATCTACAATGGTACTTCTTTAGGGGATGGTGGTCCCGGTATTGAAAAAGAGATTAATTTTAAGAGGGCAATGTTTTTTCAGTAAAATTTATGTAGCACAAAGGTCAAAAGTTTAATTGGGAAGAAATGGAATATGTTTTCTCATAATGAAAGTATCACATGGTTAGTGGGCAACAAACCTAGGTCTGTTTATAAAACTGGAAGTAATATTAAACCACATGTTAGAAAGGAATACTAAAATTGAGAAAGGAAAATTTAACAGTGATACATTTAACTATGGTGCTTGCTCAGGATTTAAATACATTCTGATAAAAGGCCATATTAGACTTGAAAATGTGATATTATGTTGCGGGATGGGAACTGTTGATCTATGAGGTTTGTTATTTATCAGTTTGTTCCTCCTGTATTTTGTTTTACATAGGTAAAATGGAAAGGGTACTTAGAAAAATAATTTATGAACAGATGTATGATATCGCTAAGGGAAACAAAAGAAATTCCCTATATAAGCACATTTTTTTTTGGTCTATATGATGCTATCGAATCGACTAAATAGCAAATGCTATTTAGTCGATTCGATACTGTTGAAATGGCAAAATAGCAAAGTCAGGGTACATCAAATTTTTTCCGAGGGAAAAAAATTCAGTGGGCCGTCTTCGGGACTTTGCCATTTCTTCCACTATGGTGCGATCTCGGAGTTGGCATATTTAAGTAGGGGGGTGTGAGGGGAAACCCCCCCCTACTTAAATTTGTGTTTATGTTTATTTTTTTTTCTACTGAGCAGCAAATTTTTTTCCCTGGGGAAAAGATTTGCTGTTCCGTTTGTTCAGTATTTTGTTGTTTCGATATTATCGGTACAATGAAATAGTGTTTGCTATTTACATCATATTTTAATATGATATAGACTCGTTTTTTTTATATGAGCAATATAAAAAGGTTTTTATTTGGATTTACTTCAAAGAGTTACTCCAGACCCAAGATGTGAAGTGTAGGAAAATATTTTGGAGGACAAAGAACTTTTATGGTAAATCACACTTGATGCCACCACAGCCCCCTGGTTTAAAGAACAGTATGACAATTCTCCCCTTTTTGATTCACTGTATAGTCTTTCAGATCTCTGCTGAAAGTGTTTTGTCCCACCTTCCCCTATTTTCTGCTGTGTCTTAAGTTGGTATAACTGGTTTTTACAGCTTGTGTCATCTGACTATCTGAAAGATTACTTGAATAAAAATAGACCCTGTTAGTTAACAGCCTGCATATCATTGCTGGAACCTGTGTCTAACAGAGCTCTTTTCAAACTATCTGGAAATATACAGAGCTAAGTATATTTTTTTGGTTCTTCAGAATTGTGTACTGTAAATTGTTGCTGGACTAATTTCATTCAGAGTTGTGCACTGTTATTTTTGATTCACTGTATAGCTTTTCAGATCTCTGCTGAAAGTGTTTTGTCACACCCACCCTCCCTATCTCTGGTTTGTTGTTTAAATTTGGTGGCTTTTGCAGTTGCCCACCCCACTGTAGATTTGATTTGGGACACTCCCCCCAGTCCCATCTCTTTATCACATTCTACCTAATGCACTCCTTCTGCACTTGTTTTTAGTCATTTTTAATTTAATTGCCTTCTTTAAACTGTGTTTGGTCTAATATTGCTACATACTCAAGTGTGCTAGCTTGCACTGCATTTGAATTGTTTTTACTGCTGTTTTAGCTACTTTTCTGTAAAAACAACAAAAAAAAAAAAAAACTGTAAGCCTGCTTCCTACCTTTCCTGTAACTAGTGTAGTCCAGATACAGATTTGCTGTAACCAGGACTGTATGTAAGCTTCTGAGCCCCCACAAGCCTTTCTGTGTTGGAGGGAAGCCTTCTAGCTTGTCAGTAGGAGTGGTAAGCACTAGGTAACCTGTCTACCACATAAGGAGTGGTTCTGGCCCAGAAACTGCAGTTATTGGACATCTGGGAAATCTTTTCCATCTCTTTCAACTTTCTGATTTGAAATCCCACATTTGCATTTGTTTCTTTCCTGTAACTAGTCTAGTGCAGACACAGATTCATAGTTTTAGCACTTGAATTTGCTTATTCTTGCTCAGCACTTGTTCAGAACTTGTTGTAAACACTAAATAAGCTGCTAATTACCATAGCACTAAACCTTCCTCATTAACTAGAGGAAAACTGTTTTTGCACTTACGTTCCCCACTTGCTTACAGAAAAAACAGCTCTTGTACTCACTTTCCTCACTTATCTAGAGGAAAATAGTTTTTTATTCAGGCATGTCCAAGGGTCAGCTCCCAGTGTTCTCTCCTGTCTATCTGATGAATCTGGGCATCTTGGGGCAATGTAGAAATTGTCTCATGTACACAGACAACCCTTTCCTCCTACCTCCCAACAGTACAACCTGTGAGAGATGCTCTTATCTAGCCAAACTGGAGGTACATCTCTCTCCAACCAAGACTGAACTTGACATTCAAGAGGAGAAGGTAAACACTTGCACCACACCACATTTATCACATAGTCTCACTAAATCTACACCACCAAACTCCACACATAGAAACACAAAAACATTCACTGAGGCTCTCAATAATAATCTGCCCAAGCAACAGAGACCTCCAAAGCAGAAACGGAACTTCCACCCCCCAACACAACCCCAAATGACACATAGCCCACAGACTCAGTGTGCCCACTCAACTACAGCCAATAAGGCAATACAACATATCCAACACAATAGTCATAGGTGACTCTATATTCAGGCACACTGATGTTCCACTCACCAGGCTACACAAGGAGAAGGTTACTGTCAGCTGCCTGTCAGGTGCCAGGATCTTCCACATAACCCACAAACTCAGGTCACTCCACAAAAAGTGCAAATAGGACTCTGTCATTGTCCATGTTGGTGTGAACGACCTGAGATGTACCTCCTTGGACTACATGAAAAGAGACATGGAAGAGCTCTCTGATCTTGTAGCCCAGGCAGGTATGATCTTAGCCCTGAGTAGCATTCTTCCATCGCCCATAATGATACTGCAGTACAAGGACAAAATGATTGACTTCAACAATTGGCTAAGCTTCTGGTGTCATTCTAAGGGGATCCAGTATCTGTCTGCTTGGGATGACATGGTCGACAGACCATGATGCTTTACCAGAGATGGCCTGCACCTGTTGCCTCTGGGATTCTGGATACTGGCTAAGGCTCTTGCCGCCCTGTAGTGCCTTTTTTAGGCAAGGTTCAAATGACAAATCACCACCATAACAGGAACAGGCAAGCAAAAACTGAGGGTAATGCTACTTAATGCTAGAAGTCTAAATCTCAAAATGCACTCACTTGAGGCACTCATTAAAATGGAGAACATCGATACCTGTCCAGTGACTGAGACCTGGTTCAAGGCTCCAGAGAGCACCCCAGCACTACCAGGCTATAACTCATACCACACTTTTCGGCCATGTAACCTGGACCAGAATACCAAAGGCAGAGGTGTGTCCATATTCATTAAGGATATCCACACCTCCAAGCTAGTTGCTCAGCATAATGCATCCGAAGTTATCCAAGTGCAACTAACTCTGGGCAAAACTGCAATCCAAATTGTAGCTTGCTACAGATACCTCACTATGCCCCAAGATTCCCACTCCTCTTTTCTTGATGTACTGGAAAATATTAGGGTTCAACCAAGCACCTTAATAATGGGCGATTTCAACTAACCCACCATTAACTGGGAAAACTACTCATGTACCAACTCCTTCACACAATGCTTGCTGGAATTCATAAACTCCAATGCCCTGGATCAACTTATCCACATCCCTACCAGGGGCAACAATATCCTAGACCTAGTCATTACCAACATGAGTGACTGGTGTTCCACACCTGAAGTCAACTCCTTGTTTGTCTGATCCAACCATAAGCTAATCACCCTTGATATCCACATCCCGCCCCCAACCCCCATTAAGGAAATCATGGTAAAAAATGTCTCCAAAGCCAACTTTATGCTTTTTAAGACAGAAGTGGTGAACTTCATGATGCCAATGCAGATGGACAATACAGTTATGACTGCTGAATCCTACACAAATGCACTCTATAAGCATTTACACGAGTGCATGGATCGTGCTATCCCAAACAGAACCAAGACGCTATCCTCCAAAAAAATGAAACCAATCTGGTGGTCCCCTGCCATAAACAAACTAAACAACAGAAGGAAGAAATTGTTGCAAAAGAGAGTAAAATCCCATGAGTGGAGGAGCTCCCGGGTCAGCCTCAGTAAGAAGCTGAGATCCCTTATAAGATCCTACAATGCTAGCTATGAAAAAAAAATTGCCACTGATTCTAAGTACAACCACAAAGCATTCTATAGCTATGTCAAGAATCTCAATGGCAACACCCAGATCTGCTCTGAGTTACAGCACAACGGCATGAAAATTACAGAACCAACTGATATTGCCAACATCCTGGCAAATAGGTTCAGTGCTAACTTTACCCCCCACCCCCTAAAGGACCTATATCTATACAGGAAGAATGCAGAGTCCCTGTAATCACAACTACGCAGGTAAAAGCTGCACTCTCTAAAGTCAAAAACACAGCATCCATGGGACCGGACAACATCCCAGGCTGCATTTTACATGAACTTCAGAACAAACTGGCTCCCCACCTAAACACCATGTTCAATCATAGCCTCACATCAGGCTTTGTGCCCACTGAATGGCATACAGCAACAGTTATCCCACTCCACAAAGGGGGGGCCACCACTGATCCCGGGAACTATTGCTCTATTAGCCTGGTTTGCAAGGCCATGGAAAGTATCATCATGGAACTCATAAACAAGGACATTGGTAACCTCCAAACTCTGGATCCTACCCAGTTCAGGTTTGTGAAAGGCAGATTATGCCTCCTAAACCTGACTGACTTCTTTGAGGCAGTCACCAAAGCTGTAGATGAGGGTAAGGTGGTTCACACAGCCTATCTTGCCACGCCAAGGCTTTCAACACCATCCCCCATTCTGGAATTATAGCTAAACTCACTAAACTATGTATAAATCCCTACATCACAAGATGGGTTGCCAATTGGCTCACTGACAGAACCCCCACTGTAAAAGTTGCACACTCCAAATCTGACCTCAAACCAGTGACAAGTGGAGTACCACAGGGTTCAGTCCTGGGACCTCTCCTGTTTGGTATCTACTTCTCTGAAGTGCAGGCTAACGCAGTAGGCCTCTGGCTAATGAAGTTCGTAGATGACTGCAAACTAGTAACCATAGTCGAGTCCCCAAATGATGTTGAAATCCTACAGAAGGGCCTAGCAAAGACAGATGCCTGGTGTTAGAGTCATGACCTAAAACTCAATGCCAAAAAATGCATTGTCATCACCTTTGGTAAAAACTCGGTACCCATGAACTACTACATAGACAGCAGTCTACTTAACACCGAATGTATGATAAGAGACCTTAGGACCCAGGTGGACAGTAGTCTGTCCTTTGATAGTCACATCGCCACAGTAGTCAGGAAGTCCTTCTACGTGACACACCTCATCATAAAAGGGTTCTCATCAAGGAAAAAAGAGGTCATTGTTCCCCTCTACTTGACACTCATTAGACCCATTATAGAGTACAATACCCCTTTTGGAATGTACCTCACAAGACATCTGCAGCAGCTGGAAAGGTCACAGAAGTACCTCACAAAGAGCATTACTGGCCTCAAAGAGATGCCCTTCACTGACTGTCGCAAAATCCTCCAGCTTTACTCCGTAGCATATCACCTACTCCGAGGTGATCTCTGACTAACATATAAAGCTATGTCAAACCCAGAGCTGTTTGACATGCTACACCTAAAGAAATCCCAATTCCTCTGAGCTACATGCTCTAGGGACCTAAACCTTGTCACCACAATAAACAGGACATGCTGGAGGGACAGATTCCTGTCCCAGAGACTTCCCATACTTGGGAACAGGCTACCCATCTATGTAAAGCAAAGTTCTTCATTAGCACTCTTCAAGAAAATTCTTGATGAGTGGATGGGAAATAGGAAATACACCCCGGGGATCACTTCTGTGTCTCTGCTCAACAGTGGCACAGGAAAATAACTTTCTTGGGTGGCGTAAGCCAGGGAACCTTGTTGGCTAGGCTTACGTAGGCCCTCAGGCCAATAGCCTAGTACCTACCTATGAACCTATGAACAGCAGCTAAGTTATAATTTAGTGAGCAACATAACACCCAATGTATGTGTGTGTATATATATATATATATATATATATATATATATATATATATAGTTTTAGTTTGTGATTCTATATGCAATGTGATTGTTGTTTTATTTATTAACAATATTTTCAACAATTATGTTTTACAATTATTTAATATTTGATGAAAGAAAAAAGCTGGAATGTTTTTGTTGCTCTTGCATACTGGTTAAATGTATGTTTATATGTTTAAGTGGGATGGTCTTTGAAGCCATGGTTTGTATATAAGGAGGTTACAACAAATTAATTCAGTTCTGTGTGTGGAACAAAAGCTCAACTCATTTGTAGATGTTTTTATATATTTTTGTATTTGGAATGTCTGGCTATTAAATTATATAGATTTTTTAAAATTTTTCAGCTCCATTTTTTACCGTTCCATGACTTATGAGTGATTGAATGCTGTTTTGTTGTTTTGGTTACTAGAAGTTGCAGCACCAATGTCTGGTTTTCTTGATAAAGCAAAGATGTTCTCAGTCTCTCGAGAGTCAGTTAAAAACATGACTGCATTGCAAGCCCCATCCCTTCAGTGGTGTAAAGTGTCCCCTAAATGCCATACTTGCTTCAGTACCTTTATGGAATTGATTTCCATATTTCAAATTATGTTCTACCTTCCTGTGCTTATTAACTATGAATGACTATTGAAAATCCCCCAAAATACTCTCCTTTCAGTTCATGTAGTATTCTAAACATACCCAAGTGGCAGCAACCACTGTGTTTATTCCAGTGAAAGCAGAAAGTATTGGATGGCGTTGTGGCATTTGCAATGAATATGCTACTACAGGCAAACTTATTTGACCCTTTTTGACAAGCATTGTTAAAAGTTAAATTGCTTGGTAGCTCCATCCTGATACCTTAAAGCATTATCTTTGCATTTAAAGTGTTGTCACTATATAAATGACACACATCAAGCCTTTAAGAGACTTTGTAACCAGTAATTGTTGGTAGGAGAACCCATTGTAGGGACGCCAAAAATTAAAAATAAACTAAATGTTGGCACTTTGTCATGCAAGAATTCAAGGATTTTAACTCTTTCTCTTGAATAAAGTCAGACTATGTTATTGCCAGAATTGGGAATCTGGAGAAAAAGTTCAACTTAAATTCCTATGAAACAATTAAATATTTCCAAATTTGATTTGCATTGTTTGCATTCCTAAGTCTTAATATACTCAACTGTCTTCAAATGACATTGCATTAGCAAAAATATTAATTATTTACTTATATATATTTCAACACATTACTCAAACTACTGCTCAAACTATCATCAGTCAGTTCCACAGCAGATTATGTGATATAGAAATGCAACATATCAAGAACTCCCTGATCACATTGCAGCTGTTCCCTTTAAATATCTTAAGCCATACACCAAGGCTATGAGAGTATCAGGTGAAGATAATCAAGGATCGTTTTTGGGCACCTGCATGGGGAAGAGTATATTCACTGACTCAGGATTATTGTACTGTATGTATTATAAATATCTGGGATGTCCTTGGGTCTAGAAAGTGTACTGATGGACTCTTCATTATTGTAGTATAAATGTGAGTAAATGATTTCACTTTTGCACAAACTTTTGGATCATATTAGACAAACCTGTATGTTAAATGAATATACCTGGATGTTGCCAATATTAGCTATCATGAGGTTATTTGCTGCCTTGAGATGTGAGCACCAGATGAACAACAGTGTAAATATTATGTGACATTTATCAAAAGCTATCTACATTTGCTTAACCTCAGCAGTTTGCCAACAATTTATCTGTTTATTGATAACATTCTTATAAAGAAATACAAATACCACAGTTTTCTGAATTCAAATGTCATCTCTAGACAAAATTAAGTTGGTTGATAAGGAAACTCAAAATATTATTTCACTATGTTTATTACCCTTAGGTTTGTGTTTCACTAACATTTCTTTTTATCTACTCTTTTTTGGTTCTGTGAGCCCTTTAATTTATGAACCACATTTCTCTTCCTGTACCCTGAGTGAATAATGAATGTTAACTTAGTTCTAGTGTTCTGATGTTGCTGAGATGGAATTTAAAAAAAACACAGCCACAATTTCCTTTCCCAAAGTCTAAAGCCACTGAATCCTCATTCCTATAGCCCTTTGTTGATATAGATAATACCCCTGTCAGCTATCTATCACAGACCCCCAATTTCTGATAGAAAAAATACAATAAGAACAACAGTTGTTGAGCAATGGAAGGCTCACTCTCCATTGATCAAGTGCCCAGTCTGCCACATTTAATAGCAGTCTATAATCTTTTTCATTGTACTAGGATCTCTTCAACAAGCCATTGCACCATTATAATGTTCATAAATTCCATATTGTCATATCCTTCTTTATATTCCAAAATATCTTTGGCAAATTAAAGTGTTTCCAAAGTAACCTAGTCCTTCTCAATCTTTACTATCTGACTACTCAGTGCCACTGACATATTCCTTATTTACTCTATTGCAGTGGTATAACAGGTCATATTTTTTCTTTCAGAAACTCACTGGAATCATTGTTAGATGTTTCAAAATGGTTCTTATAATGGTTCAGCAATCATGAAAACACTTTCATTTGTTGCCACGCAACTTTTAAAGAACTACCTAGATTTATTTTCCAGGGCCACATACCTGATCAATGATTGCCTTTTTCACTAGTTGACAACTTGACATCTCAATTTTTCTTTCAGTTCTCCTCATATATCTTTTCTTCACTTTTTCTTAAATCCAGTGCCAATGTCATGCACAAGACTGATAACTGTACTTTAAACACAAACGACTTTTAATTCATTTTCATCTAACAGAGCAGTTGAAGGGAGTAACCAGACTCATGATCCACCACAATAATTATCTGTCAGCAAATAGTTATTATTGTTTAGTTATGCGTTTTTATAGTGACCAGTGGAGACACTTGGCAGGTATCAGAACAGATATAAAATGTTAGTGTGCCTAAATTAGTATGCATACTACAGGGTGCTTCATTTACAGCATTAACATAAAGATCCAATGGTATATGCAATTCTTCCTAAGTCTAAAATCTGATAGTGACAAATAAGTATTTATTTTATTATGGTGTAAATTCAAACTTCCAACACAGTCTGACAATCGGTCATTTAAAAAGTATACAGTCAAATGAAGTATACTAATAGAGGAAACAATTGCTTGATAATAAGTATGGGCAACATCTGCATTTTACCTGGTAATGAGAACAAGAGGATATTATGGTGAGTGTTTTCAATATGTCTATTTTTAATCACTTTGTTTAGTTAGAAAATCATAATGCATCTATAATACTTTCACACATGGTAATTATTTTCAGTTGGGACATGTGATTTAGAGGAAAAGTAAAAACAAAATTCCAAAGAAACAAGAACAGCATGTAGGTAAACCAGTCAGGGTACAAAATGCACAACAGTAGTAAGAAAATCCAAAACCTGGAAATGTTGAGGTAAAAATGCAACATTTATTCCAAAAAGGAAAAGAATCAAAAAAAACGTTTTCGGGATCAACCCTTCATCAGTGTATAAAAATAGAGATCAAATACCTTCATTTAAATAGTAAATTCATACCATAAGACTAATCACATGACACAGTTGTATTAAGCACTTCAGTTTAAAGACATACATACAGGTAAAATGTTACTGAAAGTCAGTACAGCCATAAAATAAGTAAAACATTTAACTAAGACCTATCCACACAAGATGTTATTTCAAAGTTAACTGTCACCACATATAATTGTAGATCAGAGAGTGTTAAGAACATTATTAGAAATAACTGGGGTATTCTGAAAAAATATACTTGAGATAATCAGAATAGTTGGAGAGGCCCCTGTGTTCTCATATTGTACCGGTCTGAATTTGAAACAAAGATTATGCTATAAGGACTTTAAAAATAATAAAAAGTTGAATATAATTAGAAAATAATGTACATTTCCTTGTTATAGTTGCATATGTTGTGATGATATAAACCCATGTTGTGAATTTATACATCCTAACACTAAGAAGAAATATACTTTCTGCTGTTTTGCAACTTTTAATACCACTGTCACTGTGTACATGGCCCTGCTATAAGGTGTGTCAAGCATTCTACATAGGGAAATGCACAAGAAGGTTGAAGGACAGAATTATTGAACACAAATCTGAAATACATAGAGAGACAGCATCTAATGCTTTGGGTAAGCATATGAGGAAGGCAAGAACTGCACATACACTTAACTTTAAAGTGATTGACATCAGACAGAAGAAAAAAGAGGGGATCTTAATAATGAGTTAGAAGTATATGAATACTCATGGATCACACGTTTAGAAGCTGATTGTTTTTCAGGTTTAAATAAAGCAGTAAGAATTAAACCTGTTTTAAAAAGAAGACAGTTAACTTTGAAATAACATCTTGTTTGGATGAGTCTTATTAAATCTTTTACTTATTTTATGGCTGTACTAGCTTTCAGTAACATTTTACCTGTATATATGTCTTTAAACTGAAGTGCTTAATACAACTGTGTCATGTGATTAGTTTTATGGTTTGAATTTACTATTTAAACGAAGGTATTTGATCTCTTTTTTTATACACTGATGAAGGGTTGATCCCGAAAGCTTTGTGATTCTTTTCCTGTTTGGAATAAATGCTGCATTTTACCTCAGCATTTCCAGGTTTTGGATTTTTTTACTACTATTTAGAGGAAAGGTGCCATATACTTTTCACAGGATGGGGCAGCAGTCACAAGTGGCATCACAGGACAGAGCACAAGGGAAAAGTAGTCATCAGAAACTGCGGCAAAAGTCACGTGTCATTACAGGCTGGAGGAATGGTGCCACATAGTCATTACAGGGCAGAGGAACATTGCCATATGGTCATCACAGAAGAGAAAAACGGTCACATGTATACATCATAAGACAGAAGGAATAGTGTCATGTGGCCATCTCAGGCTTTAATAACAATCATGTAGCCATTACAGAGAGAGAATAAAATGGTGCCATATAGTCAGCACAGGAATAAGATCAAACCACAAATCACATTAGCAATGCTGTGGCCACATGGAGACATTAACAATATTAAGTCAACATAGTTAAAGGTACAGAAAATGTGTTTTATTTTATCATATACCTCCATGGTTCAAGCCATATTGCAGAATTATGTTCTTACTCCAGCTTGGAACCTGGATTTCATGATACAAGATCTTCCCATAAAGAACCTAGGATGTGACACATCTCTTGATGTTTCCATTTTTTTTTTTTTTTTTTTTTACATTCATGTAAAAGGATTATTAGCTGTTTTGGGGGAGGTAGTCTTCCTGAAGATGGGGCTGGAAACAGTAATGTCAGGTTTCAATGCATGTGATCGATGGTGAGTCAAATAGAACTGGTCCAATTTACTTTTTTCTGTAGCTCATATGCTTAACTTCTAGGCACTGTTTATATAAGCCTCTAACCTGCACTGAATAGAGACAGTTGCCTTTTTCCCTGTGTTTGTGTAACTTTGAAGCTCTTGTAATCAGCAGGCATTAAGGAAGTGCCCTGAAAATGAGTGTGTAGGAAGGTTGCTCCTTAAAAATATTTACTTCCTTTTCTATAGATAAATTATAGGTGAACTACGTTATTGATAATTTATGATTGACTATGTATCGGGACGTATATTGCATTTTTAGTCCAAAATTATTTTTTTATTATCTGCAAATCAAATATTTGAAGGGTTTGTACAACAATTGAGAAGGGTGGATATATCTTTGATTGATTTTGGTTATACAGATTTTTTTTCTGTTACATTTTTTAAAGGGCTGACAGGATTTTCAAATTGCTGATATAAAATCTATAGCATGTTTACTCTAATCCACTTATAGCCCTGCTTGACTATAATGCCTTAAATTTTCATTAAAGTCAGAATATCCCAAATGAAGCCATCACAAGTAAGCTATATTTATGGATAAAGCTCAACAAGCAAAAATTAATTTGTAATAACATCACTTCTGGGTGAGTCAAAACACAGAGTGCAATCAAGCATTCTGGATTTGTTAAAAATGACGGCAAAACTAGGTTTCAAAATTAATTCTTAAACTCACCCCAGGATTCACTAATCTCCCATGCAGGAATAAGTTATTTCTGCATGGAAATGACCGTTTAAGGGCAGCACAGCAGCACGCCATGCATTGTAATGAAGGCGCATTCCCTCTGCTCTTAAATGCACATGGATCATGGACGAGTGCAGGGGGTGTGTCTGAGAGCAGAGCTTTCACAATACACATCCCCTGCACTCAGAAAGTGCAGTTCAGCAATTACAATGAGTGAGAATGCTCATAGGAAGTTGCATAGCTCCCAACTGTACAAATCATCACAGAATGTCCAGATTTGTTGCCCATACAGTTGGCCTGTATCCCATTTGTACTGGGAAATCACGGGATGATGTCAGGATTTAAGCCGTTAAATAATGACATACATTTCAGCCTCAGACACCAAAATCCATAAGAAAACATACATTAAAACAAATCCTGTTACTCTAGCAACTTTCCCAAGTTTATAAGAGCAATAATTAAAATATGTCCATAGTTGTACCTCATTTTGTCAAGCTTTGTCCAGATAGTTTGCCTGAAGAGGTTGAGAGGTATGGAGGGTTGCTAGAATGTCTGCGAAATGTGCAAATGCATGCAGAAATCCACAGCAATAAGTGAAATCTGTCGCTCCCTAGAGAAAATAACAGTAGAGATGTTTTTTATCAAACAGATTACATTTAACTATGGGTGCGCAGGTTTGCCCATTGCTTAGCTACACATACTGTAGCTTAAATAGCACAAGAATATAAATAGCAAGATGCATTCAATTGAAGCAGTAGTGTAGTGGTCAGAGCGTTCGCTTTGTAAGCAGTTGTTCTCAGTTCAATTCTCACTGTAGTAAATTCCATTTTCTATGTGAAATCACTTTATGAACTTTTTTTGCTGTATAACCTACCAAATAATATATATTTCTGAAATGGAGTACTGAATTAAGTGCAGATATGAGGTGTCATTGTAATAATGTGGTAAAATACACAGATAAACACAAGTGACTCATACAGTATATGTACACACGAATCAGGGATACTAAATGAAGGTATGATGTGTAATGAATGATAAATCCAGAGAGTGTCCAAATCTACCACTTTCCCAAGACCCATGTCTCATTTCTTTCTAAATTAGTGCAGGGGTAAGAAGGAATAAACACTATTAAGCAGTAGTAAGCGGGTTTAAGTCTGCTTCCATGGGGGTAAGCAATGCGCATACAGTTTAAGCAATTTTGAAGTTAACTCTCAGTGAGCAAATTTATTTAGTTAGCATTGCTTACCATCATGCAATTCCATGCAAACCCACTTACAACTGCTTAAAAGTGCTATAATCACTCTGTATCCAACTGTCCCTGTTCTGCCCAGCAGCAAAATAAACAGGCCTTGCAGTTCTTGAACCCAGGATCCTGTACACTATAGTCACAGCAGTTAAACAGTAAGCCATCACACCTGCACATAAATTGGAGATATACTCAAACAGATCCTCACTATAGTAAAATCACAATTTACATGTGAAAGGAATCTATAAACAGTTTTATGTTGTATAATCTACTACATAACATATATATATATATATATATATATATATATGTATGAACTGGAGTACTGCATTAAGTCAAGATGTCAGGTGTCATTGTAATAAAGTGGTGAAATCCCCCAATAAACACAAGGACCCCATACAGTGTACGTACACATGAATCACAGATACTAAACAAATATATAACATGTAATGAATGATAAATCAATGCCAAACAGCAAATAGCATGCAAATTTAAAAATAAGCAATGCTAAGCATTGCACACCCCTGCTTACTAGGTGTAAGCAATGTGTAGCCCAGCTAAATCAATTTGCACATTAGTATACCCCTTTAAGCAATGCCAAACTTAGGTAAGCAGGTTTGCCCATAGCTTAGCTTTTTCAAAACTGTCCAATCACTGCAAAGTGCAGGAAATTGGCCCTATTTAAATTCCATAGGTGGCAATACATCTCATAACTGGTCGAAGCTTCCTTCTGTAGGCACTATGGCCGGTGTCAGAGAAGGATTGTGCTTCTGAGCGCAGTGCTGAGGCATCCAGGAGTCCAAAGTGATGGCAGGACTCCTTGTAGAAGATCATGACCAGAGACTGCTGCAGGGCCAGTACCAGGGTTCCCAATATAAAGCGGAAGCCTGGAACCGAATCACCCGTGACCTCACCAGTGCCACTGGCATCCCTTGAACTTGTAAGTAGGTCAGGCATCACTATGTCAACCTGAAATGGAGGAAGAGGGAGCTCTTGGATCAGTGGATCCAAATAGCTATGCAGTTGGGTGATGTCCCAGCTGTGTGTAAGTACTCATCCTACTACCTGTTTAATAATTGCCAGCTCATGTATATTATGGATAGGTATGGCAAAATATTCCTCTTATGTCTTTGACAGTGACAGTAGAATGGGCTGTGAATTAGAAAGCCCATGCCTGTAGGCTGCAGAGGCTGCTTTGCGAGGAAGGTTAGTAATAATCTTGCATGTACTGTCATACAAAATAAATCTAAAAGTAGTAGAAAGTTAATTACCTGTATAAAACCTATATTGGGTATGGTATGTACTGAATAAACCAGACAATATGGCAAGAAGAGTCTCATATAGGTTGTATGTAAATAAAAGGGTAACTGTCTGGCAGTAAAGGTCTAGCTCCTGGACTGCTTGTGTTTACTCTGGTATCATATGGTAATGTAGTGTTGCATTTTCTTAATAGTACTGTTGTATTAAGCACTGTTACCCACACTGTGACACATAAATAAAATGTGTAGGAATGTCTGTGTACGACTGTTGTAATCACAAGGTCTTATTGTACAAATGAGAGAGACCTGGACAGAAAACAATGAAACTATAGACAACACAATCCAAATAGCACACTCAACTGAGATGTGAAGTGTTGTATTTTTAGTACACATAGCCATGGTGCGAATCCTGGAAGTGGTAGTAAGGTGTATGCAGAATCATACCCCACAACTGTACAGATATTGTCAGAAAGTCCAGATAATTGGTGTAATTCTCCTGCCTGTCACCCTGTCCCTCTGGCAAATCAGTGGGATGATCACAGAAGTTTAGGCAGTAAATAATGACCTACAACTGATAGTCAGACATCATAACTGTCAGAAGTATATCTATAAGAACAAACCTGTCACTCTAGCAACTCACCAACATGTTATAAGTTTAATAAGCAAAGTATGTCCCATCTCCACCCCCATGTTGTGAAGCTAAGACCAGAGTGTGTGCAGTAACAGAGTGAGACGTATGTGCATAATAATAATAATGTGGA
Organism: Protopterus annectens; assembly: GCF_019279795.1. Taxonomy (NCBI): domain Eukaryota; kingdom Metazoa; phylum Chordata; order Ceratodontiformes; family Protopteridae; genus Protopterus; species Protopterus annectens. The sequence continues at coordinate 534,297,882 of NC_056735.1, forward strand.
ATATGATAATATGTGTGGCAACATTCAGGTAGTGTTAACAAACATTCCCCCCACAGGTCTGTCAGATACGGAAACTGTGCCTATAAAT